>NW_026728848.1:507500-530000 GCF_030272615.1 Cryptomeria japonica | reverse complement strand
TCCAAGGTGCGGCGTGCACGTTGTCGGAGCCCGGTTTGCCCCGGGTGCGCACCTCGCCTGCACCTTGGCCGGGGTGGGCACCTTGGCTGGGTTTGCCCAGGGTGCGCTCCGAAGCGGGGTTACTGGAGCGCCCCCTCTTTTTTTGTCAGAGCGTTTGGTGGGGTTTCTCGCATTGGCTCTTCCCAGGCCCGGTTGTTGGGTGCGCTCCCACCCTGGCGCGCGCGAAGTTGGAAGTTGGGTTAATTGCCCGGGCGCGCACCTTCGCCAGGGTGGGCACCTTGGTGCGCACACCTTGGCTGGGCTGCGCACCAGGGCGGGCTCAAGATGGCACCAGCATTCCCTTTTTCTCACTATCTTTCAAAACGGAAATTTTAAAATCTCGTTTTTTTTTTGCCTTTTATGGAAATTAGTGAAGGCATCGCATCAAAGGTGCGCACCTCGCTGCCCACCTTGGTGTGCTCCGAGGTGCCCACCACGGTGCGCAACGCCGGTGTGAACCCGGGAGCGCCCCGATGTGTGCTCCAAGGTGCGGCGTGCACGAAGTCGGACCCCGGTTTGCCCCGGGTGCGCACCTCGCGTGCACCTTGGTGCGCACACCTTGGCTGGGTTGCGCGGCCTGGTGGGCACCATGGTGCGCACCAAGGAGCGCTCCGAAGTGTGCTCCAAGGTGCGGCGTGCACGAAGTCGGAGCCCGGTTTGCCCCGGGTACGCACCTCGCGTGCACCTTCGCCGGGGTGGGCACCTCGGCTGGGTTGCGCGCCCTGGTGCGCACCAAGGAGCGCTCCGAAGTGTGCTCCAAGGTGCGGCGTGCACGAAGTCGGAGCCCGGTTTGCCCCGGGTGCGCACCTTCGCCGCGGTGCGCACCATGGCGTGCACGAAGTCGGAGCCCGGTTTGCCCCGGGTGCGCACCTCGCGTGCACCTTCGGCGGGGTTGCGCGCCCTGGTGGGCACCATGGTGCGCACCAAGGAGCGCTCCGAAGTGTGCTCCAAGGTGCGGCGTGCACGAAGTCGGAGCCCGGTTTGCCCCGGGTGCGCACCTCGCGTGCACCTTCGGCGGGGTTGCGCGCCCTGGTGGGCACCATGGTGCGCACCAAGGAGCGCTCCGAAGTGTGCTCCAAGGTGCGGCGTGCACGAAGTCGGAGCCCGGTTTGCCCCGGGTGCGCACCTCGCGTGCACCTTCGCCGCGGTGGGCACCATGGCGTGCACGAAGTCGGAGCCCGGTTTGCCCCGGGTGCGCACCTCGCGTGCACCTTCGCCGGGGTGGGCACCTCGGCTGGGTTGCGCGCCCTGGTGCGCACCAAGGAGCGCTCCGAAGTGTGCTCCAAGGTGCGGCGTGCACGAAGTCGGAGCCCGGTTTGCCCCGGGTGCGCACCTCGCGTGCACCTTCGCCAGGGTGGGCACCTCGGTGCGCACACCTTCTCAATGTTTTCTTGCCTTTTCTGGAAATTGGTGAAGGCAGCGCATCAAAGGTGCGCACCTCGGTGTGCTCCGAGGTGCGAACCCGAGAGCGCTCCGAGGTGCCCACGAAGTCGAAAGTCGGGTTAATTGCATTGTTTTCCCCGGGTGCGCTCCGAGGTGCGCAACATCGGCGCGCACCAAGGAGGGCTCCGAAGTGTGCTCCAAGGTGCGCACGATGGCGTGCACCTCTGGTGCGCACGATTCGGAGCTCGATTTGACCGGGGTGCGCACACCTTGGCTGGGTTGCGCTCCAAGGTGCGCACGAAGTCGGAGCTCGGTTTGCCCCGGGTGCGCACCTTCGCCAGGGTGCGCACCTTGATGCGCACGCCTTGGCTGGGCTGCGCACCTTGGTGGGCGCCATGGTGCGCACCTTTCGTGCGCTCCAAGGTGCGCACGAAGTCGGAGCTCGGTTTGCCCCGGGTGCGCACCTTGGTGGGCGCCATGGTGCACTCCGAGGTGCCCAAGATTGGTGCGCACCAAGGAGCGCTCCGAAGTGCGCTCCAAGGTGCGCGCGAAGTCGAAAGTTGGGTTAATTGTCCGGTTTGCCTCGGGTGCGCACCTTGCGTGCACCTTCGCCAGGGTGGGCGCCTTGGTGCGCACACCTTGGCTGGGCTGCGCACACCTTGGCACCCGCGTTTCCTTCATTTTAAATTTTTTTTTTTTACAATCTCTCAAGTGGGAA
This sequence comes from Cryptomeria japonica, assembly GCF_030272615.1. NCBI lineage: Eukaryota > Viridiplantae > Streptophyta > Pinopsida > Cupressales > Cupressaceae > Cryptomeria > Cryptomeria japonica. The sequence continues at coordinate 527,860 of NW_026728848.1, read as the reverse complement.
ATTCTATAATCTCAACTTTTTTTGCCTTTTCAGGAAACTTTTGAATGGAGCGCATCATTGGTGCGCTCCGAAGTGTGCTCCAAAGCTCTCTCCAGCTGCGTGCACCTGCCCCGGCCGCGCACCCGGCCCCGCCCAGCTTCGCTCACCTGTCCCGGGCGTCTGGTGCGGAACCTTAGAGTAAGAAACATCACCGTGCACCTTGGCCAACGTGCGCGACTCGACCGAGCGCGCACTGGCCGAGGTGCACACCGATTTCACCTGGGTGCGCGCGCAGCACCTCGGGCGCACCGGGGTGCGCGCACAACGCCCGGGTTGCACCGTGGCCTGTGTGCTCGGGGCGCCTCGGGTGCGCGCTCGGTGTCGCCCCCGCGCGCGCGGTAGTGCGGGCAGCGCACCCCGGCCCGGCCCGGCCCCGACGAGAACGCAAACGGGCAAAAGGTTTATTCAAATAGCATTGCGACGCCCGGCGAAAAACTAAAAAAGGGTGCAACACCGGGACTTCCCGGGAGGTCACCCATCCCAGTACTACTCCGGCCCAAGCGTGCTTAACTGCGGAGTTCTGATGGGATCCGGTGCACTAACGCTGGTATGATCGCACCCGTTATGAGCTTGTCGCAGTGTGTACTTAGCAAACCGCGACCCACGTGCGAATCCACCCCGGCCACCCACCCCCGTCGAGGTGCACACCCTCCCTCGCGAAGTGCGCCCCGTTCGCCAAGTGTGAGCCCTGCCCGGGTGCGCGCACCTTGCTAGGGCGTCGGGTGTGCACCCGGCCCGGCCTACGTGCGTGCACCTGGAGGGGGCGTCGTGTGCGTGCAGTGTCCCGTCTGCAACGCGGTGCCCACACACCACCTCGGGCGCAACGACCTGCGCTCACATGTGGGCCGAGTGCACCTTGGTGCATGTTCGGGGCGCCTCGGGTGCACGCTCGATCTTGCCCCGGTGCACCAAGGCGCTCGGTTTGCCCCGGGTGCGCACTTGGTGCAAGGTGGGCACCCAAAATAGGGATCAAGCACCAAAACACAAGTTTCGGGATGCAAAATGGGACCCAAGGACCACAAATGCGTTCCAAGACCCATGATGGGTCCACGAGAACAAAAATGTGTTCCGAGACTTAATAAACAAATATTGGGTTTTAGGAGAAGAAACATGCTCTGATGCCCAAAACGAGAATCGACCCCGAAAAGGCCACAGGCCAAAAGTGGGATGCGAGACAAAAAAAAATGGGACCCGAGGACCAAAATTGGGTTCCCAGGTCGAAGACAGGGCAACCGGACAAGAAACGACCTCTAAGGCTCGAAATGAGTCCCGACGACTAAAACTTGACAAGAAGCACCCATCAGGCACCCAACTCGACACCCATGGGATGCCGACCCACCCGGGCTTCCACCTAGCACACCTTGGCACCCACCCACCCTCGCACCCAACCTCGCACCCAACTTAGCACCTTTGAACCCACATTGGCACTCACCCTGACCCTGGCACCTTGGAACCCACATTGGCACTCACCTTGACCCTGGCACCCACCTTTGCACTCACCTTGGGACCCACCCTGGCTCCCACCTCGGCACCCACCCAGACACCCACCTTGGTTCCTTGGCACCCACCTTGGATCCTTGGCACCCACCCCGACACCCACCTTGGCACGCAACTTGGCTACTTGCCACCCACCTTGGCTCCTTGACGCCCACCCCGACAACCACCCCGTGACCTACCCTGGCTAGGGTTGGTGCACACCCACCCTGGTGCCCACCTTGGCACCCACCCTATGACCCACCTTGGCACGCACCTTAGTACCCACCCCGTTACCCACCCTAGGACCCACCCCGTGACCCACCTTGGCCAGGGTGGGTGCCTTGGTGCGCACAACTTGCCTGGGCTGCACACCAGGGCGGGCTCAAGATGGCACCCGCGTTCCGTTTTTTTCACTATCTTTCAAAACGGAAATTTTAAAATCTCATTTTTTTCTTTTTTTTGCCTTTTCTGGAAATTAGTGAAGGCAGCGCATCAAAGGTGCGCAATGCTGGTGCGAACCCGGGAGCGCTCCGATGTGTGCTCCAAGGTGCGGCGTGCACGAAGTCCGAGCCCGGTTTGCCCCGGGTGCGCACCTCGCGTGCACCTTCGCCGGGGTGAGCACCTTGGCTGGGTTGCGCGCCCTGGTGCGTACCAAGGAGCGCTCTGAAGTGTGCTCCAAGGTGCGGCGTGCACGAAGTCGGAGCCCGGTTTGCCCCGGGTGTGCACCTCGGGTGCGCACCTCGCGTGCACCTTCGCTGCGGTGGGCACCTTGGCTGGGTTGCGCGCCTTGGTGGGCACCATGCAGTGCACGAAGTCGGAGCCCGGTTTGCCCCGGGCGCGCACCTCCGCCAGGGTGGGCACCTTGGTGCGCACAACTTGCCTGGGCTGCGCACCAGGAAGGGCTCAAGATGGCACCCGCGTTCCGTTTTTTTCACTATCTTTCAGAACGGAAATTTTAAAATATCGTTTTTTTTTGCCTTTTCTGGAAATTAGTGAAGGCAGCGCATCAAAGGTGCGCAACGCTGGTGCGAACCTGGGAGCGCTCCGATGTGTGCTCCAAGGTGCGGCGTGCACGAAGTCGGAGCCCGGTTTGCCCCGGGTGCGCCCTGGTGGGCACCATGGTGCGCACCAAGGAGCGCTCCGAAGTGTGCTCCAAGGTGCGGCCTGCACGAAGTCGGAGCCCGGTTTGCCCCGGGTGTGCACCTCGGGTGGGCACCTTGGTGCGCATGCCTTGCCTGGGCTGCGCACCAGGGCGGGCTCAAGATGGCACCCGCGTTCCTTTTTTTTCACTATCTTTCAAAACGGAAATTTTAAAATCTCATTTTTTTTTGCCTTTTTCTGGAAATTAGTGAAGGCAGCGCATCAAAGGTGCGCACCTCGCTGCCCACCACGGTGCGCAACGCCGGTGGGCACCCGGGAGTGCTTCGAAGTGTGCTCCAAGGTGCTGCGTGCACGTTGTCGGAGCCCGGTTTGCCCCGGGTGCGCACCTCGCGTGCACCTTCGTCGGGGTGGGCACCTTGGCTTGGTTTGCCCCGGCTGCGCTCCGAAGCGGGGTTATTGGAGCGCCGCCTCTTTTTTTGTCGGAGCGTTTGGTGGGGTTTCTCGCATTGGCTCTTCCGAGGCCCGGTTGCCACCCTGGCGCGCACGAAGTCGGAAGTAGGGTTAATTGCCCGGGTGCGCACCTTTGCCAGGGTGGCACCTTACCTGGGCTGCGCACCAGGGCGGGCTCAAGATGGCACGCGCGTTCCGTTTTTTTCACTATCTTTCAAAACGGAAATTTTAAAATCTCCTTTTTTTTTTGCCTTTTCTGGAAATTAGTGAAGGCAGCGCATCAAAGGTGCGCACCTCGCTGCCCACCTTGGTGTGCTCTGAGGTGCGCACCCGGGAGCGCTACGAAGTGTGCTCCAAGGTGCGGCGTGCACGTTGTCGGAGCCCGGTTTGCCCCGGGTGCGCACCTCGCCTGCACCTTGGCCGGGGTGGGCACCTTGGCTGGGTTTGCCCAGGGTGCGCTCCGAAGCGGGGTTACTGGAGCGCCCCCTCTTTTTTTGTCAGAGAGTTTGGTGGGGTTTCTCGCATTGGCTCTTCCCAGGCCCGGTTGTTGGGTGCGCTCCCACCCTGGCGCGCGCGAAGTTGGAAGTTGGGTTAATTGCCCGGGCGCGCACCTTCGCCAGGGTGGGCACCTTGGTGCGCAAACCTTGGCTGGGCTGCGCACCAGGGCGGGCTCAAGATGGCACCAGCATTCCCTTTTTCTCACTATCTTTCAAAACGGAAATTTTAAAATCTCGTTTTTTTTTTGCCTTTTATGGAAATTAGTGAAGGCATCGCATCAAAGGTGCGCACCTCGCTGCCCACCTTGGTGTGCTCCGAGGTGCCCACCACGGTGCGCAACGCCGGTGCGAACCCGGGAGCGCCCCGATGTGTGCTCCAAGGTGCGGCGTGCACGAAGTCGGACCCCGGTTTGCCCCGGGTGCGCACCTCGCGTGCACCTTGGTGCGCACACCTTGGCTGGGTTGCGCGGCCTGGTGGGCACCATGGTGCGCACCAAGGAGCGCTCCGAAGTGTGCTCCAAGGTGCGGCGTGCACGAAGTCGGAGCCCGGTTTGCCCCGGGTGCGCACCTTCGCCGCGGTGGGCACCATGGCGTGCACGAAGTCGGAGCCCGGTTTGCCCCGGGTGCGCACCTCGCGTGCACCTTCGCCGGGGTGGGCACCTCGGCTGGGTTGCGCGCCCTGGTGCGCACCAAGGAGCGCTCTGAAGTGTGCTCCAAGGTGCGGCGTGCACGAAGTCGGAGCCCGGTTTGCCCCGGGTGTGCACCTCGCGTGCACCTTCGCTGCGGTGGGCACCTTGGCTGGGTTGCGCGCCTTGGTGGGCACCATGCAGTGCACGAAGTCGGAGCCCGGTTTGCCCCGGGCGCGCACCTCCGCCAGGGTGGGCACCTTGGTGCGCACAACTTGCCTGGGCTGCGCACCAGGAAGGGCTCAAGATGGCACCCGCGTTCCGTTTTTTTCACTATCTTTCAGAACGGAAATTTTAAAATATCGTTTTTTTTTGCCTTTTCTGGAAATTAGTGAAGGCAGCGCATCAAAGGTGCGCAACGCTGGTGCGAACCTGGGAGCGCTCCGATGTGTGCTCCAAGGTGCGGCGTGCACGAAGTCGGACCCCGGTTTGCCCCGGGTGCGCACCTCGCGTGCACCTTGGTGCGCACACCTTGGCTGGGTTGCGCGCCCTGGTGGGCACCATGGTGCGCACCAAGGAGCGCTCCGAAGTGTGCTCCAAGGTGCGGCGTGCACGAAGTCGGAGCCCGGTTTGCCCCGGGTGCGCACCTCGCGTGCACCTTCGCCGCGGTGGGCACCATGGCGTGCACGAAGTCGGAGCCCGGTTTGCCCCGGGTGCGCACCTCGCGTGCACCTTCGCCGGGGTGGGCACCTTGGTGTGCAGACCTTGGCTGGGTTGCGCGCCCTGGTGGGCACCATGGTGCGCACCAAGGAGCGCTCCGAAGTGTGCTCCAAGGTGCGGCCTGCACGAAGTCGGAGCCCGGTTTGCCCCGGGTGTGCACCTCGGGTGGGCACCTTGGTGCGCATGCCTTGCCTGGGCTGCGCACCAGGGCGGGCTCAAGATGGCACCCGCGTTCCTTTTTTTTCACTATCTTTCAAAACGGAAATTTTAAAATCTCATTTTTTTTGCCTTTTTCTGGAAATTAGTGAAGGCAGCGCATCAAAGGTGCGCACCTCGCTGCCCACCACGGTGCGCAACGCCGGTGGGCACCCGGGAGTGCTTCGAAGTGTGCTCCAAGGTGCTGCGTGCACGTTGTCGGAGCCCGGTTTGCCCCGGGTGCGCACCTCGCGTGCACCTTCGTCGGGGTGGGCACCTTGGCTGGGTTTGCCCCGGCTGCGCTCCGAAGCGGGGTTATTGGAGCGCCGCCTCTTTTTTTGTCGGAGCGTTTGGTGGGGTTTCTCGCATTGGCTCTTCCGAGGCCCGGTTGCCACCCTGGCGCGCACGAAGTCGGAAGTAGGGTTAATTGCCCGGGTGCGCACCTTTGCCAGGGTGGGCACCTTACCTGGGCTGCGCACCAGGGCGGGCTCAAGATGGCACGCGCGTTCCGTTTTTTTCACTATCTTTCAAAACGGAAATTTTAAAATCTCCTTTTTTTTTTGCCTTTTCTGGAAATTAGTGAAGGCAGCGCATCAAAGGTGCGCACCTCGCTGCCCACCTTGGTGTGCTCTGAGGTGCGCACCCGGGAGCGCTACGAAGTGTGCTCCAAGGTGCGGCGTGCACGTTGTCGGAGCCCGGTTTGCCCCGGGTGCGCACCTCGCCTGCACCTTGGCCGGGGTGGGCACCTTGGCTGGGTTTGCCCAGGGTGCGCTCCGAAGCGGGGTTACTGGAGCGCCCCCTCTTTTTTTGTCAGAGCGTTTGGTGGGGTTTCTCGCATTGGCTCTTCCCAGGCCCGGTTGTTGGGTGCGCTCCCACCCTGGCGCGCGCGAAGTTGGAAGTTGGGTTAATTGCCCGGGCGCGCACCTTCGCCAGGGTGGGCACCTTGGTGCGCACACCTTGGCTGGGCTGCGCACCAGGGCGGGCTCAAGATGGCACCAGCATTCCCTTTTTCTCACTATCTTTCAAAACGGAAATTTTAAAATCTCGTTTTTTTTTTGCCTTTTATGGAAATTAGTGAAGGCATCGCATCAAAGGTGCGCACCTCGCTGCCCACCTTGGTGTGCTCCGAGGTGCCCACCACGGTGCGCAACGCCGGTGCGAACCCGGGAGCGCCCCGATGTGTGCTCCAAGGTGCGGCGTGCACGAAGTCGGACCCCGGTTTGCCCCGGGTGCGCACCTCGCGTGCACCTTGGTGCGCACACCTTGGCTGGGTTGCGCGGCCTGGTGGGCACCATGGTGCGCACCAAGGAGCGCTCCGAAGTGTGCTCCAAGGTGCGGCGTGCACGAAGTCGGAGCCCGGTTTGCCCCGGGTACGCACCTCGCGTGCACCTTCGCCGGGGTGGGCACCTCGGCTGGGTTGCGCGCCCTGGTGCGCACCAAGGAGCGCTCCGAAGTGTGCTCCAAGGTGCGGCGTGCACGAAGTCGGAGCCCGGTTTGCCCCGGGTGCGCACCTTCGCCGCGGTGCGCACCATGGCGTGCACGAAGTCGGAGCCCGGTTTGCCCCGGGTGCGCACCTCGCGTGCACCTTCGGCGGGGTTGCGCGCCCTGGTGGGCACCATGGTGCGCACCAAGGAGCGCTCCGAAGTGTGCTCCAAGGTGCGGCGTGCACGAAGTCGGAGCCCGGTTTGCCCCGGGTGCGCACCTCGCGTGCACCTTCGGCGGGGTTGCGCGCCCTGGTGGGCACCATGGTGCGCACCAAGGAGCGCTCCGAAGTGTGCTCCAAGGTGCGGCGTGCACGAAGTCGGAGCCCGGTTTGCCCCGGGTGCGCACCTCGCGTGCACCTTCGCCGCGGTGGGCACCATGGCGTGCACGAAGTCGGAGCCCGGTTTGCCCCGGGTGCGCACCTCGCGTGCACCTTCGCCGGGGTGGGCACCTCGGCTGGGTTGCGCGCCCTGGTGCGCACCAAGGAGCGCTCCGAAGTGTGCTCCAAGGTGCGGCGTGCACGAAGTCGGAGCCCGGTTTGCCCCGGGTGCGCACCTCGCGTGCACCTTCGCCAGGGTGGGCACCTCGGTGCGCACACCTTCTCAATGTTTTCTTGTCTTTTCTGGAAATTGGTGAAGGCAGCGCATCAAAGGTGCGCACCTCGGTGTGCTCCGAGGTGCGAACCCGAGAGCGCTCCGAGGTGCCCACGAAGTCGAAAGTCGGGTTAATTGCATTGTTTTCCCCGGGTGCGCTCCGAGGTGCGCAACATCGGCGCGCACCAAGGAGGGCTCCGAAGTGTGCTCCAAGGTGCGCACGATGGCGTGCACCTCTGGTGCGCACGATTCGGAGCTCGGTTTGACCGGGGTGCGCACACCTTGGCTGGGTTGCGCACCTTTTGTGCGCTCCAAGGTGCGCACGAAGTCGGAGCTCGGTTTGCCCCGGGTGCGCACCTTCGCCAGGGTGCGCACCTTGATGCGCACGCCTTGGCTGGGCTGCGCACCTTGGTGGGCGCCATGGTGCGCACCTTTCGTGCGCTCCAAGGTGCGCACGAAGTCGGAGCTCGGTTTGCCCCGGGTGCGCACCTTGGTGGGCGCCATGGTGCACTCCGAGGTGCCCAAGATTGGTGCGCACCAAGGAGCGCTCCGAAGTGCGCTCCAAGGTGCGCGCGAAGTCGAAAGTTGGGTTAATTGTCCGGTTTGCCTCGGGTGCGCACCTTGCGTGCACCTTCGCCAGGGTGGGCGCCTTGGTGCGCACACCTTGGCTGGGCTGCGCACACCTTGGCACCCGCGTTTCCTTCATTTTAAATTTTTTTTTTTTACAATCTCTCAAGTGGGAAATTCTATAATCTCAACTTTTTTTGCCTTTTCAGGAAACTTTTGAATGGAGCGCATCATTGGTGCGCTCCGAAGTGTGCTCCAAAGCTCTCTCCAGCTGCGTGCACCTGCCCCGGCCGCGCACCCGGCCCCGCCCAGCTTCGCTCACCTGTCCCGGGCGTCTGGTGCGGAACCTTAGAGTAAGAAACATCACCGTGCACCTTGGCCAACGTGCGCGACTCGACCGAGCGCGCACTGGCCGAGGTGCACACCGATTTCACCTGGGTGCGCGCGCAGCACCTCGGGCGCACCGGGGTGCGCGCACAACGCCCGGGTTGCACCGTGGCCTGTGTGCTCGGGGCGCCTCGGGTGCGCGCTCGGTGTCGCCCCCGCGCGCGCGGTAGTGCGGGCAGCGCACCCCGGCCCGGCCCGGCCCCGACGAGAACGCAAACGGGCAAAAGGTTTATTCAAATAGCATTGCGACGCCCGGCGAAAAACTAAAAAAGGGTGCAACACCGGGACTTCCCGGGAGGTCACCCATCCCAGTACTACTCCGGCCCAAGCGCGCTTAACTGCGGAGTTCTGATGGGATCCGGTGCACTAACGCTGGTATGATCGCACCCGTTATGAGCTTGTCGCAGTGTGTACTTAGCAAACCGCGACCCACGTGCGAATCCACCCCGGCCACCCACCCCCGTCGAGGTGCACACCCTCCCTCGCGAAGTGCGCCCCGTTCGCCAAGTGTGAGCCCTGCCCGGGTGCGCGCACCTTGCTAGGGCGTCGGGTGTGCACCCGGCCCGGCCTACGTGCGTGCACCTGGAGGGGGCGTCGTGTGCGTGCAGTGTCCCGTCTGCAACGCGGTGCCCACACACCACCTCGGGCGCAACGACCTGCGCTCACATGTGGGCCGAGTGCACCTTGGTGCATGTTCGGGGCGCCTCGGGTGCACGCTCGATCTTGCCCCGGTGCACCAAGGCGCTCGGTTTGCCCCGGGTGCGCACTTGGTGCAAGGTGGGCACCCAAAATAGGGATCAAGCACCAAAACACAAGTTTCGGGATGCAAAATGGGACCCAAGGACCACAAATGCGTTCCAAGACCCATGATGGGTCCACGAGAACAAAAATGTGTTCCGAGACTTAATAAACAAATATTGGGTTTTAGGAGAAGAAACATGCTCTGATGCCCAAAACGAGAATCGACCCCGAAAAGGCCACAGGCCAAAAGTGGGATGCGAGACAAAAAAAAATGGGACCCGAGGACCAAAATTGGGTTCCCAGGTCGAAGACAGGGCAACCGGACAAGAAACGACCTCTAAGGCTCGAAATGAGTCCCGACGACTAAAACTTGACAAGAAGCACCCATCAGGCACCCAACTCGACACCCATGGGATGCCGACCCACCCGGGCTTCCACCTAGCACACCTTGGCACCCACCCACCCTCGCACCCAACCTCGCACCCAACTTAGCACCTTTGAACCCACATTGGCACTCACCCTGACCCTGGCACCTTGGAACCCACATTGGCACTCACCTTGACCCTGGCACCCACCTTTGCACTCACCTTGGGACCCACCCTGGCTCCCACCTCGGCACCCACCCAGACACCCACCTTGGTTCCTTGGCACCCACCTTGGATCCTTGGCACCCACCCCGACACCCACCTTGGCACGCAACTTGGCTACTTGCCACCCACCTTGGCTCCTTGACGCCCACCCCGACAACCACCCCGTGACCTACCCTGGCTAGGGTTGGTGCACACCCACCCTGGTGCCCACCTTGGCACCCACCCTATGACCCACCTTGGCACGCACCTTAGTACCCACCCCGTTACCCACCCTAGGACCCACCCCGTGACCCACCTTGGCCAGGGTGGGTGCACCCACCCTGGTGCCCACCTTGGCACCCACCCATCCTAGCACCCAGCCTGTGACCGGGCTTGGAACCCAACCTTGCACCCGCACCCGTCTTGGCCAGTGTGGGTGCGCACCCATCCTGGCACCCACGTTGTGACACACCCTTTAACCCACGCACCCTAGCACCCACGTTGGCACCCACCTTGGAACCCAACCTAGCAACTTGGCACCCACCCCGTGACCCACCTTGGCATCCACCATAGCAGTCGCCGACTTGGCACCCACCTCGGCACCCACCTTGACACTTGTGGACCCACCTTGCCACTCACCCTAGCATCGACCCATCCTAGCACCCACCCTGGCACCTTTGCACCCTAGCACTCACCCATCCTAGCACCTAACCTGTGACCCACCTTGACACTCACCCTCGCACCCACCTTGGAACCCAACCTAGCACCCACCCACCCTGACACCAACCCTAGCACCTACCCACCCTTGCACCCACCCTGTGACCCATCTTGGCACCCACCCATCCTACCACTCAACCTATCACCCACCTTCTCACCCACCTTGGCATCCACCTTAGCACCCACCCACACTGGCACCTTGGCACCCACCTCGGGCAAGGTGGGTGCACACCCACCCTGGCACCCAATTTAGAACCCACCGAGCATGTTACCCACCTTGGCACCCACATTGCAGCCCACCCTAGTACCCACCCTATGACCCACATTGGCATCCACACCCTAGCACCCAGGCACCTCGACACCCGCCTTGACACCCACCCTAGCACTGAACCTGTGACCCACCTTGGAACTCACCCTAGAACCCACCCACCCTGTGAACCACCTTGGCATCCACCTTAGCACCCACCCACCTTGGCACCCACTCTAGCACTCACCCATCCTAACACCCAACTTGTTACCCACCTTGGCACCCGCCCTCGCGTCCACCTTGAAACCCACCCTAGCACCCACCCACGCAGGAGCCCACCTTGGCACCCAACCTAACACCCACGCATCCTGGCACCCAACTTGTGACCCACCTTGGAACCCACCCTAGTACCCACCTTTGAACCCACTATATCACCAACCCACCTTGGCACCCACCCTATGACCCTCTTTGGAATCCACCCTAGCACGCACCCACCCTGGCACCCACCATGGAGCGCACCCTAGCACCCACCCACCTCGGCACGCACCTCAACACCCACCTTGGTGTGCGCACTGCGCCAACCTCTCAAAGACCCTATGTGGTGCGCTCCAAAGTGTACACCTTTGGTGCGCTCCAAGGTGCGCACCTTTGGTGCACACCGAGGTGCACACCAAAGTGTGCACCGAGGTGAGCACCAAAGTGCACTCCAGGGTGCACACCAAGGCGTGCACCTTTGGTGCGGTCAATGCAAACGAATTCGGAAGTTGGGGTCGATGTCCTAATCGCTGCTGCAGACTACACGTATGAGAATCGGACAAATAGCTTTATATAGGGGAGGTGTTGCGTTTGATGGGTCGACTCCCCTGGTTGTGTGCACTGCACCAACTTCAAAGACCCTGTCTTGTTTAAGAAGTCAAAAGTTGGGGTGGATGTCCTAATCATTGCTGCAGTCTACGCATGTATGAGAATCAGACAAATAGCTTATATAGGGGAGGTGTTGCATTCGGTGGGTTGACTCCCCTGGTTGTGCGCACTGCGCCAACCTCAAAGACCCCGCATAGCAGAAGAAGTCGGAAGTCGGATTTTGGTGAGCACCAAGGCGTGCACCTTTGGTGCGGTCAACGCAGACGAATTCAGAAGTTGGGGTGGATGTCCTAATCGTTGTTGCAGGCTACACATGTATGAGAATCAGACAAATAGCTTATATAGGGGAGGTGTTGGGTTTGATGGGTCAACTCCCTTGGTTGTGCGCATTACGCCAACCTCAAAGACCTTGTTTTCGTTAAGAAGTCAAAAGTTGGGGTCAATGTCCTAATGGCTCCTGCAGGCTACACATGTATGAGAATCGGACAAATAGCTTATATAGGGGAGGTGTTGGGTTTGATGGGTCGACTCCCCTGGTTGTGCGCATTACGTCAACCTCAAAGACCTTGTTTTCGTTAAGAAGTCAAAAGTTGGGGTCGATGTCCTAATTGCTCCTGTAGACTACACATGTATGAGAATCAGACAAATAGCTTATATAGGGGAGGTGTTGGGTTTGATGGGTTGACTCCCCTAGTTGTTCGCATTACACCAACCTCAAAGACCTTGTTTTCGTTTAGAAGCCGAAAGTTGGGGTCGATGTCCTAATTGCTCCTGCAGGCTACGCATGTATGAGAATCAGACAAATAGCTTATATAGGGGAGGTGTTGGGTTTGATGGGTCGACTCCCCTGGTTGTGCGCATTGCGCCAACCTCAAAGACCCTGCATTGCGGATGAAGTCGAAAGTCAGAGTTTGGTGTGCTACAAGGTGTGGTCGAAGGTGCTCACCTAGGTGTGCACCTTTGGAGCACAGGAAAAGTGCCCTCCAAAAGTGCACACCTTTGGAGTGCACAAAAGTGCCCTCCAAAAGTGCGCACCTTTGGAGCGCAGAAAAGTGCCCTCCAAAAAGTGCCCTCCAAAAGTGCGCACCTTTGGAGCGCAGAAAAGTGCCCTCCAAAAAGTGCCCTCCAAAAGTGCGCACCTTTGGAGCGCAGAAAAGTGCCCTCCAAAAAGTGCCCTCCAAAAGTGCGCACCTTTGGAGCGCAGAAAAGTGCCCTCCAAAAAGTGCCCTCCAAAAGTGCGCACCTTTGGAGCGCAGAAAAGTGCCCTCCAAAAAGTGCCCTCCAAAAGTGCGCACCTTTGGAGCGCAGAAAAGTGCCCTCCAAAAAGTGCCCTCCAAAAGTGCGCACCTTTGGAGCGCAGAAAAGTGCCCTCCAAAAAGTGCCCTCCAAAAGTGCGCACCTTTGGAGCGCAGAAAAGTGCCCTCCAAAAAGTGCCCTCCAAAAGTGCGCACCTTTGGAGCGCAGAAAAGTGCCCTCCAAAAAGTGCCCTCCAAAAGTGCGCACCTTTGGAGCGCAGAAAAGTGCCCTCCAAAAGTGCGCACCTTTGGAGCGCACAAAAGTGCCCTCCAAAAGTGCGCACTTTTGGTGCGCACCAAGGCGCTGGTTCGGTCGTTGCAGGCGAGTTCGGAAGTTGGGGTCGATGTCCTGAGCGGAGGTGCAAACTACACAGGTGTCGGAATCGGACAAATAGCTTATATAGGGGAGGTGTATGCTTCGATGGGTCGACTCCCCAGGTTGAGCGCACCGCGCCAACCTCAAAGACCCTACGGTATGGATGAAGTCGGAAGTTGGGTCCGATGACCGATTCGATTAGTAGGTATGCTCATGAGGTCGGAATTTGGGTCCGATGACCTGCCATGTGCAGGAAGGCGAATGTTGGCACTGTGCGTTGCAAGGTGCACACCAAGGCGCTGGTGCGGTCTTTTTAGTCGAGTTCGGAAGTTGGGGTCGATGTCCTGATCGGAGGTGCAAGCTACACAGGTGTGGGAATCGGACAAATAGCTTATATAGGGGAGGTGTATGCTTCGTTGGGTCGACTCCCCGGGTTGAGCGCACCGCGCCAACCTCAAAGACCCTACGGTATGGATGAAGTCGGAAGTTGGGTCCGATGACCGATTCGATATGTAGGCATACTCGCGAGGTCGGAATTTGGGTCCGATGACCTGCCACGTGCAGGAAGGCGAATGTTGGCACTGTGCGTTGCAAGGTGCGCACCAAGGCGCTGGTTCGGTCGTTGGAGGCGAGTTCGGAAGTTGGGGTCGATGTCTTGATCGGAGGTGCAAACTACACAGGTGTGGGAATCGGACAAATAGCTTATATAGGGGAGGTGTATGCTTCGTTGGGTCGACTCCCCGGGTTGAGCGCACCGCGCCAACCTCAAAGACCCTACGGTATGGATGAAGTCGGAAGTTGGGTCCGATGACCGATTCGATATGTAGGCATACTCGCGAGGTCGGAATTTGGGTCCGATGACCTGCCATGTGCAGGAAGGCGAATGTTGGGACTGTGCGTCGCAAGGTGCGCACCAAGGCGCTGGTGCCGTCGTTGCAGTCGAGTTCGGAAGTTGGGGTCGATGTCCTGGTCAGAGGTGCAAACTACACAGGTGTGGGAATCGGACAAATAGCTTATATAGGGGAGGTGTATGCTTCGATGGGTCGACTCCCTGGGTTGAGCGCACCGCGCCAACCTCAAAGACCCTACAGTATGGATGAAGTCGGAAGTTGGGTCCGATGACCGATTCGATACGTAGGCATATTGGCGAGGTCTGAATTTGTGTCCGATGACCTGCCATGCGCAGGAAGGCGGAATTTGGGTCCGATGACCGAGTTGATGGCGTGCCATGCGCAGAAAGGCGGAATTTGGGTCCGATGACCGAGTTGATGTTGATGGCCCGCCATGCACAGGAAGGCGGAATTTGGGTCCGATGACCGATTTGAAGGCGTGCCATACGCAAAAAGGCGGAGTTTGGGTCCGATGACCGAGTTGATATTGATGGCCCGCCATGCGCAGGAAGGCGGAATTTGGGTCCGATGACCTGACATACGCATGGAGTCTGACTCGGGGGCCGATGTTCGATTCGATGACTTGCATTGTGGGTAAAGTCGGAAGTTGTGGTCTTTGACCCGATTCGATGACCAGACTTCGGCTGCTTGAGAATCGGACAAATAACTTATATAGGGGAGGTAGTGTTCTCGAGCATCCTCCCCCCGTGCCCGTTTATGTCGATTGATGCTGGTGCTCGACTGGTTGGAGCGCTCGGATGCAAAAATCTTGCACCAGGATTTATCGATTGTGATGGACACGGCAAGTCTCCTGATTGCTATGCAGGAGCTCATCGTGAATCTCTATGCGGCCTTGGTATGGACTCGACCTGCGGAATGGTTCGGCAATGGTAGTCGCTCCAACACGTCCTTGCAATGGCCACAGAGGTGATTCGACTAGAGCTCCAGTCTAGCTTTTGGGTTGCTTGGCGGACTGGTATAGCCGCGATCGAGTTCCGGCCATGAACGTTTTAGATAGCTCTTGGGCTTTCTGGGACGGAAGTCGGAAGTTTGGGCTGTTGTCCGATTTGATGACCATTCTTCGGATGTGTGAGAATCGGACAAATAACTTATATAGGGGACTGTGTTGTCTCACGCAGCCCCCTCCGTGCCCCTCTATCTCGACCGATGTTGGTGCTTGAAAGGGTTGGGATCGCTCGGATTTATAAACGTGCACCACCATTTGTCGAGTGTGAGGGACGCGGCAGGTCTCCTAAATGCTATGCGGGCGCTCTCTGAGAATCTCTATCCGGCCTCGACACAGACTAGTCTTGCTGAATGGTTTGGCACTGGTAGTCGATCCAACACGTCGTTGTTGTGGCCGCCTAGGCGATTCGATTCGAGCCCCCGTCTAGCTCTTGGGTTGCTTGGCGGATTTTGCCCTATCCGCAAGTGAGCTCGGTCCCTAAACGTTCGAGAAACCCGATTGCTATGCGCCGACTCTCTTTCTTGCGAGCCTCCATCTAGCTTTTGGGTCTCTACGGAACGGAAGTCGGAATCTGGGACCGTTGTTTGATTCGACGAGGCAGACTACGGTTGTGCGAGAATCGGACAAATAACTTATATAGGGGAGGTGTTGACTGGAGCATTCTCCCCCGTGCCCCTCTAACTCGACCAATGCTGGCGCTCGAACGGTGGTAGCGCTCGGATTTTCATTGAGCGCCAGCATTGGTCGATTTAGAGGGGCATGCGAGATTCCCGAATGCTATGCGAGGGCTCTAACGGAAATGTCTATTGGTTTCGGTATGGATGCAATTGCGAGTGGTTCGGCAAAGGTAGTCGTTCCGATGCGTCCATGTCGTGGCCAAATCGATAATTCGATTTGAGCCCTCGTATAGCATTTGGGTCTCTCGATGTGATTCCGCATTCCAGTCCCTTTGGGCACTGCTTGAGCCGCATCCCAGGGGGTTCCCTTCCCAATAATCTGCCTCGCAACCCGATTGCTATGCGGTGAGGCTCCTCGGCCGCCTCGGAACTATCTGTGTATCAGACGCATCGCGGGATAAGGGGTTGGCAACGGTAGTCGCCCCAAGCGCGTCCGATGCTTGGACCATTCCGAGGCGGCCCTGAAGCCTCTTCCGTCTAGCCGTTGGGTCCTTCTCGCCGCATCCCTCGCCTCGCACCCCGATTGCTATGCGGTGAGGCTCCTCGGCCGCCTCGGAACTATCTGTGTATCGGACGCGTCGCGGGATAAGGGGTTGTCACTGGTAGTCGCCCCAAGCGCGTCCGATGCTTGGACCATTCCGAGGCGGCCCTGAAGCCTCTTCCGTCTAGCCGTTGGGTCCTTCTCGCCGCATCCCTCGCCTCGCACCCCGATTGCTATGCGGTGAGGCTCCTCGGCCGCCTCGGAACTATCTGTGTATCGGACGCGTCGCGGGATAAGGGGTTGTCACTGGTAGTCGCCCCAAGCGCGTCCGATGCTTGGACCATTCCGAGGCGGCCCTGAAGCCTCTTCCGTCTAGCCGTTGGGTCCTTCTCGCCGCATCCCTCGCCTCGCACCCCGATTGCTATGCGGTGAGGCTCCTCGGCCGCCTCGGAACTATCTGTGTATCGGACGCGTCGCGGGATAAGGGGTTGTCATTGGTAGTCGCCCCAAGCGCGTCCGATGCTTGGACCATTCCGAGGCGGCCCTGAAGCCTCTTCCGTCTAGCCGTTGGGTCCTTCTCGCCGCATCCCTCGCCTCGCACCCCGATTGCTATGCGGTGAGGCTCCTCGGCCGCCTCGGAACTATCTGTGTATCGGACGCGTCGCGGGATAAGGGGTTGTCACTGGTAGTCGCCCCAAGCGCGTCCGATGCTTGGACCATTCCGAGGCGGCCCTGAAGCCTCTTCCGTCTAGCCGTTGGGTCCTTCTCGCCGCATCCCTCGCCTCGCACCCCGATTGCTATGCGGTGAGGCTCCTCGGCCGCCTCGGAACTATCTGTGTATCGGACGCGTCGCGGGATAAGGGGTTGTCACTGGTAGTCGCCCCAAGCGCGTTCGATGCTTGGACCATTCCGAGGCGGCCCTGAAGCCTCTTCCGTCTAGCCGTTGGGTCCTTCTCGCCGCATCCCTCGCCTCGCACCCCGATTGCTATGCGGTGAGGCTCCTCGGCCGCCTTGGAACTATCTGTGTATCGGACGCGTCGCGGGATAAGGGGTTGTCACTGGTAGTCGCCCCAAGCGCGTCCGATGCTTGGACCATTCCGAGGCGGACCCGAAGCCTCTTCCGTCTAGCCGTTGGGTCCTTCTCGCCGCATCCTTCGCCTCGCACCCCGATTGCTATGCGGTGAGGCTCCTCGGCCGCCTCGGAACTATCTGTGTATCGGACGCGTCGCGGGATAAGGGGTTGTCACTGGTAGTCGCCCCAAGCGCGTCCGATGCTTGGACCATTCCGAGGCGGACCCGAAGCCTCTTCCGTCTAGCCGTTGGGTCCTTCTCGCCGCATCCCTCGCCTCGCACCCCGATTGCTATGCGGTGAGGCTCCTCGGCCGCCTTGGAACTATCTGTGTATCGGACGCGTCGCGGGATAAGGGGTTGTCACTGGTAGTCGCCCCAAGCGCGTCCGATGCTTGGACCATTCCGAGGCGGACCCGAAGCCTCTTCCGTCTAGCCGTTGGGTCCTTCTCGCCGCATCCCTCGCCTCGCACCCCGATTGCTATGCGGTGAGGCTCCTCGGCCGCCTTGGAACTATCTGTGTATCGGACGCGTCGCGGGATAAGGGGTTGTCACTGGTAGTCGCCCCAAGCGCGTCCGATGCTTGGACCATTCCGAGGCGGACCCGAAGCCTCTTCCGTCTAGCCGTTGGGTCCTTCTCGCCGCATCCCTCGCCTCGCACCCCGATTGCTATGCGGTGAGGCTCCTCGGCCGCCTTGGAACTATCTGTGTATCGGACGCGTCGCGGGATAAGGGGTTGTCACTGGTAGTCGCCCCAAGCGCGTCCGATGCTTGGACCATTCCGAGGCGGCCCCGAAGCCTCTTCCGTCTAGCCGTTGGGTCCTTCTCGCCGCATCCCTCGCCTCGCACCCCGATTGCTATGCGGTGAGGCTCCTCGGCCGCCTCGGAACTATCTGTGTATCGGACGCGTCGCGGGATAAGGGGTTGTCACTGGTAGTCGCCCCAAGCGCGTCCGATGCTTGGACCATTCCGAGGCGGCCCCGAAGCCTCTTCCGTGTAGCCGTTGGGTCCTTCTCGCCGCATCCCTCGCCTCGCACCCCGATTGCTATGCGGTGAGGCTCCTCGGCCGCCTTGGAACTATCTGTGTATCGGACGCGTCGCGGGATAAGGGGTTGTCACTGGTAGTCGCCCCAAGCGCGTCCGATGCTTGGACCATTCCGAGGCGGACCTGAAGCCTCTTCCCTCTAGCCGTTGGGGCTTTCTCGCCGCATCCCTCGCCTCGCACCCTGATTGCTATGCTGTGAGGCTCCTCGGCCGCCTTGGAACTATCTGTGTATCGGACGCATCGCGGGATAAGGGGTTGGCAGTGGTAGTCGCCCCAAGCGCATCCGATGCTTGGACCATTCCGAGGCGGCCCTGCAGCCTCTTCCGTCTAGCCGTTGGGGCCATCTCGCCGCATCCCCCACCTCGCACCACGATTGCTATGCGGTGAGGCTCCTTGGCCGCCTCGGAACTATCTGTGTATCGGACGCATCGCGGGATAAGGGGTTGTCACTGGTAGTCGCCCCAAGCGCGTCCGATGCTTGGACTATTCCGAGGCGGCCCTGCAGCCTCTTCCGTCTAGCCGTTGGGGCCATCTCGCCGCATCCCCCACCTCCTCGGCCGCCTCGGAACTATCTGTGTATCGGACGCATCGCGGGATAAGGGGTTGGCAGTGGTAGTCGCCCCAAGCGCGTCCGATGCTTGGACTATTCCGAGGCAGCCCTGCAGCCTCTTCCGTCTAGCCTTTGGGGCCATCTCGCCGCATCCCTCGCCTCGCACCCCGATTGCTATGCGGTGAGGCTCCTCGGCCGCCTGGGAACTATCTTCGTATCGGACGCATCGCGGGATAAGGGGTTGTCACTGGTAGTCGCCCCAAGCGCGTCCGATGCTTGGACTATTCCGAGGCGGCCCTGTGGCCTCTTCCGTCTAGCCGTTGGGGCCATCTCGCCGCATCCCCCACCTCGCACCCCGATTGCTATGCGGTGAGGCTCTTCGGCCGCCTTGGAACTATCTTCGTATCGGACGCATCGCGGGATAAGGGGTTGTCACTGGTAGTGGCCCCAAGCGCGTCCGATGCTTGGACTATTCCGAGGCGGCCCTGCAGCCTCTTCCGTCTAGCCGTTGGGGCCATCTCGCCGCATCCCCCACCTCGCACCCCGATTGCTATGCGGTGAGGCTCCTCGGCCGCCTTGGAACTATCTTCGTATCGGACGCATCGCGGGATAAGGGGTTGTCACTGGTAGTCGCCCCAAGCGCGTCCGATGCTTGGACTATTCCGACGCGGCCCTGTGGCCTCTTCCGTCTAGCCGTTGGGGCCATCTCGCCGCATCCCCCACCTCGCACCCCGATTGCTATGCGGTGAGGCTCCTCGGCCGCCTTGGAACCATCTTCGTATCGGACGCATCGCGGGATAGGGGGCTGTCACTGGTAGTCGCCCCAAGCGTGTCCGATGCTTGGACCATTCCTAGGCGGCCCTGAAGCCTCTTCCGTCTAGCCGTTGGGGCCTTCCCGCCCCATCCCTCGCCTCGCACCCCCGATTGCTATGCGGTGAGGCTCCTCGGCCGCCTTGGAACCATCTGTGTATCGGACGCATCGCGGGATAAGGGGTTGGCACTGGCAGTCGCCCCAAGCGCGTCCGATGCTTGGACCATTCCGAGGTGGCCCTGAAGCCTCTTCCGTCTAGCCGTTGGGGCCTTCCCGCCCCATCCCTCGCCTCGCACCCCGATTGATATGCGGTGAGGCTCCTCGGCCGCCTTGGAACTATCTGTGTATCGGACGCATCGCGGGATAAGGGGTTGGCACTGGTAGTCGTCCCAATCGCATCCGATGCTTGGACCATTCCGAGGCGGCCCTGCAGCCTCTTCCGTTTAGCCGTCGGGGCCTTCCCGCCGCATCCCTCGCCTCGCATCCCGATTCCTATGCGGTGAGTCTTCTCGGCCGCCGCGGAACTATACCTGTTATTGCTACTGCATCCTTCGGCTGGTAACCTCCTCTGCCGCCTTGGAACGTTCTCTTTGTCGGACGCGTCGCGGGATAAGGGGTTGGCACTGGTAGTCGCCCCAAGCGCGCCCGATGCATAGACCGCTCCGAGTCGACCTTGCTTTCAGCCTCTCACATGCATAGACCTCTCTGAGTCGACCCTGCAGCCTCTCACGTTTAGCCTTTGGAATCTCGCCTCACAACATGATTGCTATCCTTGATGCATCCCTTGCCTCGAGCCCTGATTGCTTTCTTGGCTGCATCCCTCCTCTCCTCACAGCCCGGTTGTCATCACTGCTTCATCCGTCGCTTCATGCATTCTGGCTGCTGGGCCCTTCCCACCGCATACCTCGATTGCTATCTCTTCTGCATCACACACCCCGATTGCTATCTCTGCTACATCCCTCGGCTCTCACTTCTGCATCCTTCGCCTC
>NW_026728848.1:465000-497500 GCF_030272615.1 Cryptomeria japonica | reverse complement strand
GGTTGGGTTGCGCGCCCTGGTGCGCACCAAGGAGCGCTCTGAAGTGTGCTCCAAGGTGCGGCGTGCACGAAGTCGGAGCCCGGTTTGCCCCGGGTGTGCACCTCGGGTGCGCACCTCGCGTGCACCTTCGCTGCGGTGGGCACCTTGGCTGGGTTGCGCGCCTTGGTGGGCACCATGCAGTGCACGAAGTCGGAGCCCGGATTGCCCCGGGCGCGCACCTCCGCCAGGGTGGGCACCTTGGTGCGCACAACTTGCCTGGGCTGCGCACCAGGAAGGGCTCAAGATGGCACCCGCGTTCCGTTTTTTTCACTATCTTTCAGAACGGAAATTTTAAAATCTCGTTTTTTTTTGCCTTTTCTGGAAATTAGTGAAGGCAGCGCATCAAAGGTGCGCAACGCTGGTGCGAACCTGGGAGCGCTCCGATGTGTGCTCCAAGGTGTGGCGTGCACGAAGTCGGACCCCGGTTTGCCCCGGGTGCGCACCTCGCGTGCACCTTGGTGCGCACACCTTGGCTGGGTTGCGCGCCCTGGTGGGCACCATGGTGCGCACCAAGGAGCGCTCCGAAGTGTGCTCCAAGGTGCGGCGTGCACGAAGTCGGAGCCCGGTTTGCCCCGGGTGCGCACCTCGCGTGCACCTTCGCCGCGGTGGGCACCATGGCGTGCACGAAGTCGGAGCCCGGTTTGCCCCGGGTGCGCACCTCGCGTGCACCTTCGCCGGGGTGGGCACCTTGGTGTGCAGACCTTGGCTGGGTTGCGCGCCCTGGTGGGCACCATGGTGCGCACCAAGGAGCGCTCCGAAGTGTGCTCCAAGGTGCGGCCTGCACGAAGTCGGAGCCCGGTTTGCCCCGGGTGTGCACCTCGGGTGGGCACCTTGGTGCGCATGCCTTGCCTGGGCTGCGCACCAGGGCGGGCTCAAGATGGCACCCGCGTTCCTTTTTTTTCACTATCTTTCAAAACGGAAATTTTAAAATCTCATTTTTTTTTGCCTTTTTCTGGAAATTAGTGAAGGCAGCGCATCAAAGGTGCGCACCTCGCTGCCCACCACGGTGCGCAACGCCGGTGGGCACCCGGGAGTGCTTCGAAGTGTGCTCCAAGGTGCTGCGTGCACGTTGTCGGAGCCCGGTTTGCCCCGGGTGCGCACCTCGCGTGCACCTTCGTCGGGGTGGGCACCTTGGCTGGGTTTGCCCCGGCTGCGCTCCGAAGCGGGGTTATTGGAGCGCCGCCTCTTTTTTTGTCGGAGCGTTTGGTGGGGTTTCTCGCATTGGCTCTTCCGAGGCCCGGTTGCCACCCTGGCGCGCACGAAGTCGGAAGTAGGGTTAATTGCCCGGGTGCGCACCTTTGCCAGGGTGGGCACCTTACCTGGGCTGCGCACCAGGGCGGGCTCAAGATGGCACGCGCGTTCCGTTTTTTTCACTATCTTTCAAAACGGAAATTTTAAAATCTCCTTTTTTTTTTGCCTTTTCTGGAAATTAGTGAAGGCAGCGCATCAAAGGTGCGCACCTCGCTGCCCACCTTGGTGTGCTCTGAGGTGCGCACCCGGGAGCGCTACGAAGTGTGCTCCAAGGTGCGGCGTGCACGTTGTCGGAGCCCGGTTTGCCCCGGGTGCGCACCTCGCCTGCACCTTGGCCGGGGTGGGCACCTTGGCTGGGTTTGCCCAGGGTGCGCTCCGAAGCGGGGTTACTGGAGCGCCCCCTCTTTTTTTGTCAGAGCGTTTGGTGGGGTTTCTCGCATTGGCTCTTCCCAGGCCCGGTTGTTGGGTGCGCTCCCACCCTGGCGCGCGCGAAGTTGGAAGTTGGGTTAATTGCCCGGGCGCGCACCTTCGCCAGGGTGGGCACCTTGGTGCGCACACCTTGGCTGGGCTGCGCACCAGGGCGGGCTCAAGATGGCACCAGCATTCCCTTTTTCTCACTATCTTTCAAAACGGAAATTTTAAAATCTCGTTTTTTTTTTGCCTTTTATGGAAATTAGTGAAGGCATCGCATCAAAGGTGCGCACCTCGCTGCCCACCTTGGTGTGCTCCGAGGTGCCCACCACGGTGCGCAACGCCGGTGCGAACCCGGGAGCGCCCCGATGTGTGCTCCAAGGTGCGGCGTGCACGAAGTCGGACCCCGGTTTGCCCCGGGTGCGCACCTCGCGTGCACCTTGGTGCGCACACCTTGGCTGGGTTGCGCGGCCTGGTGGGCACCATGGTGCGCACCAAGGAGCGCTCCGAAGTGTGCTCCAAGGTGCGGCGTGCACGAAGTCGGAGCCCGGTTTGCCCCGGGTACGCACCTCGCGTGCACCTTCGCCGGGGTGGGCACCTCGGCTGGGTTGCGCGCCCTGGTGCGCACCAAGGAGCGCTCCGAAGTGTGCTCCAAGGTGCGGCGTGCACGAAGTCGGAGCCCGGTTTGCCCCGGGTGCGCACCTTCGCCGCGGTGCGCACCATGGCGTGCACGAAGTCGGAGCCCGGTTTGCCCCGGGTGCGCACCTCGCGTGCACCTTCGGCGGGGTTGCGCGCCCTGGTGGGCACCATGGTGCGCACCAAGGAGCGCTCCGAAGTGTGCTCCAAGGTGCGGCGTGCACGAAGTCGGAGCCCGGTTTGCCCCGGGTGCGCACCTCGCGTGCACCTTCGGCGGGGTTGCGCGCCCTGGTGGGCACCATGGTGCGCACCAAGGAGCGCTCCGAAGTGTGCTCCAAGGTGCGGCGTGCACGAAGTCGGAGCCCGGTTTGCCCCGGGTGCGCACCTCGCGTGCACCTTCGCCGCGGTGGGCACCATGGCGTGCACGAAGTCGGAGCCCGGTTTGCCCCGGGTGCGCACCTCGCGTGCACCTTCGCCGGGGTGGGCACCTCGGCTGGGTTGCGCGCCCTGGTGCGCACCAAGGAGCGCTCCGAAGTGTGCTCCAAGGTGCGGCGTGCACGAAGTCGGAGCCCGGTTTGCCCCGGGTGCGCACCTCGCGTGCACCTTCGCCAGGGTGGGCACCTCGGTGCGCACACCTTCTCAATGTTTTCTTGCCTTTTCTGGAAATTGGTGAAGGCAGCGCATCAAAGGTGCGCACCTCGGTGTGCTCCGAGGTGCGAACCCGAGAGCGCTCCGAGGTGCCCACGAAGTCGAAAGTCGGGTTAATTGCATTGTTTTCCCCGGGTGCGCTCCGAGGTGCGCAACATCGGCGCGCACCAAGGAGGGCTCCGAAGTGTGCTCCAAGGTGCGCACGATGGCGTGCACCTCTGGTGCGCACGATTCGGAGCTCGGTTTGACCGGGGTGCGCACACCTTGGCTGGGTTGCGCACCTTTTGTGCGCTCCAAGGTGCGCACGAAGTCGGAGCTCGGTTTGCCCCGGGTGCGCACCTTCGCCAGGGTGCGCACCTTGATGCGCACGCCTTGGCTGGGCTGCGCACCTTGGTGGGCGCCATGGTGCGCACCTTTCGTGCGCTCCAAGGTGCGCACGAAGTCGGAGCTCGGTTTGCCCCGGGTGCGCACCTTGGTGGGCGCCATGGTGCACTCCGAGGTGCCCAAGATTGGTGCGCACCAAGGAGCGCTCCGAAGTGCGCTCCAAGGTGCGCGCGAAGTCGAAAGTTGGGTTAATTGTCCGGTTTGCCTCGGGTGCGCACCTTGCGTGCACCTTCGCCAGGGTGGGCGCCTTGGTGCGCACACCTTGGCTGGGCTGCGCACACCTTGGCACCCGCGTTTCCTTCATTTTAAATTTTTTTTTTTTACAATCTCTCAAGTGGGAAATTCTATAATCTCAACTTTTTTTGCCTTTTCAGGAAACTTTTGAATGGAGCGCATCATTGGTGCGCTCCGAAGTGTGCTCCAAAGCTCTCTCCAGCTGCGTGCACCTGCCCCGGCCGCGCACCCGGCCCCGCCCAGCTTCGCTCACCTGTCCCGGGCGTCTGGTGCGGAACCTTAGAGTAAGAAACATCACCGTGCACCTTGGCCAACGTGCGCGACTCGACCGAGCGCGCACTGGCCGAGGTGCACACCGATTTCACCTGGGTGCGCGCGCAGCACCTCGGGCGCACCGGGGTGCGCGCACAACGCCCGGGTTGCACCGTGGCCTGTGTGCTCGGGGCGCCTCGGGTGCGCGCTCGGTGTCGCCCCCGCGCGCGCGGTAGTGCGGGCAGCGCACCCCGGCCCGGCCCGGCCCCGACGAGAACGCAAACGGGCAAAAGGTTTATTCAAATAGCATTGCGACGCCCGGCGAAAAACTAAAAAAGGGTGCAACACCGGGACTTCCCGGGAGGTCACCCATCCCAGTACTACTCCGGCCCAAGCGCGCTTAACTGCGGAGTTCTGATGGGATCCGGTGCACTAACGCTGGTATGATCGCACCCGTTATGAGCTTGTCGCAGTGTGTACTTAGCAAACCGCGACCCACGTGCGAATCCACCCCGGCCACCCACCCCCGTCGAGGTGCACACCCTCCCTCGCGAAGTGCGCCCCGTTCGCCAAGTGTGAGCCCTGCCCGGGTGCGCGCACCTTGCTAGGGCGTCGGGTGTGCACCCGGCCCGGCCTACGTGCGTGCACCTGGAGGGGGCGTCGTGTGCGTGCAGTGTCCCGTCTGCAACGCGGTGCCCACACACCACCTCGGGCGCAACGACCTGCGCTCACATGTGGGCCGAGTGCACCTTGGTGCATGTTCGGGGCGCCTCGGGTGCACGCTCAATCTTGCCCCGGTGCACCAAGGCGCTCGGTTTGCCCCGGGTGCGCACTTGGTGCAAGGTGGGCACCCAAAATAGGGATCAAGCACCAAAACACAAGTTTCGGGATGCAAAATGGGACCCAAGGACCACAAATGCGTTCCAAGACCCATGATGGGTCCACGAGAACAAAAATGTGTTCCGAGACTTAATAAACAAATATTGGGTTTTAGGAGAAGAAACATGCTCTGATGCCCAAAACGAGAATCGACCCCGAAAAGGCCACAGGCCAAAAGTGGGATGCGAGACAAAAAAAAATGGGACCCGAGGACCAAAATTGGGTTCCCAGGTCGAAGACAGGGCAACCGGACAAGAAACGACCTCTAAGGCTCGAAATGAGTCCCGACGACTAAAACTTGACAAGAAGCACCCATCAGGCACCCAACTCGACACCCATGGGATGCCGACCCACCCGGGCTTCCACCTAGCACACCTTGGCACCCACCCACCCTCGCACCCAACCTCGCACCCAACTTAGCACCTTTGAACCCACATTGGCACTCACCCTGACCCTGGCACCTTGGAACCCACATTGGCACTCACCTTGACCCTGGCACCCACCTTTGCACTCACCTTGGGACCCACCCTGGCTCCCACCTCGGCACCCACCCAGACACCCACCTTGGTTCCTTGGCACCCACCTTGGATCCTTGGCACCCACCCCGACACCCACCTTGGCACGCAACTTGGCTACTTGCCACCCACCTTGGCTCCTTGACGCCCACCCCGACAACCACCCCGTGACCTACCCTGGCTAGGGTTGGTGCACACCCACCCTGGTGCCCACCTTGGCACCCACCCTATGACCCACCTTGGCACGCACCTTAGTACCCACCCCGTTACCCACCCTAGGACCCACCCCGTGACCCACCTTGGCCAGGGTGGGTGCCTTGGTGCGCACAACTTGCCTGGGCTGCACACCAGGGCGGGCTCAAGATGGCACCCGCGTTCCGTTTTTTTCACTATCTTTCAAAACGGAAATTTTAAAATCTCATTTTTTTCTTTTTTTTGCCTTTTCTGGAAATTAGTGAAGGCAGCGCATCAAAGGTGCGCAATGCTGGTGCGAACCCGGGAGCGCTCCGATGTGTGCTCCAAGGTGCGGCGTGCACGAAGTCCGAGCCCGGTTTGCCCCGGGTGCGCACCTCGCGTGCACCTTCGCCGGGGTGAGCACCTTGGCTGGGTTGCGCGCCCTGGTGCGTACCAAGGAGCGCTCTGAAGTGTGCTCCAAGGTGCGGCGTGCACGAAGTCGGAGCCCGGTTTGCCCCGGGTGTGCACCTCGGGTGCGCACCTCGCGTGCACCTTCGCTGCGGTGGGCACCTTGGCTGGGTTGCGCGCCTTGGTGGGCACCATGCAGTGCACGAAGTCGGAGCCCGGTTTGCCCCGGGCGCGCACCTCCGCCAGGGTGGGCACCTTGGTGCGCACAACTTGCCTGGGCTGCGCACCAGGAAGGGCTCAAGATGGCACCCGCGTTCCGTTTTTTTCACTATCTTTCAGAACGGAAATTTTAAAATATCGTTTTTTTTTGCCTTTTCTGGAAATTAGTGAAGGCAGCGCATCAAAGGTGCGCAACGCTGGTGCGAACCTGGGAGCGCTCCGATGTGTGCTCCAAGGTGCGGCGTGCACGAAGTCGGAGCCCGGTTTGCCCCGGGTGCGCCCTGGTGGGCACCATGGTGCGCACCAAGGAGCGCTCCGAAGTGTGCTCCAAGGTGCGGCCTGCACGAAGTCGGAGCCCGGTTTGCCCCGGGTGTGCACCTCGGGTGGGCACCTTGGTGCGCATGCCTTGCCTGGGCTGCGCACCAGGGCGGGCTCAAGATGGCACCCGCGTTCCTTTTTTTTCACTATCTTTCAAAACGGAAATTTTAAAATCTCATTTTTTTTTGCCTTTTTCTGGAAATTAGTGAAGGCAGCGCATCAAAGGTGCGCACCTCGCTGCCCACCACGGTGCGCAACGCCGGTGGGCACCCGGGAGTGCTTCGAAGTGTGCTCCAAGGTGCTGCGTGCACGTTGTCGGAGCCCGGTTTGCCCCGGGTGCGCACCTCGCGTGCACCTTCGTCGGGGTGGGCACCTTGGCTTGGTTTGCCCCGGCTGCGCTCCGAAGCGGGGTTATTGGAGCGCCGCCTCTTTTTTTGTCGGAGCGTTTGGTGGGGTTTCTCGCATTGGCTCTTCCGAGGCCCGGTTGCCACCCTGGCGCGCACGAAGTCGGAAGTAGGGTTAATTGCCCGGGTGCGCACCTTTGCCAGGGTGGCACCTTACCTGGGCTGCGCACCAGGGCGGGCTCAAGATGGCACGCGCGTTCCGTTTTTTTCACTATCTTTCAAAACGGAAATTTTAAAATCTCCTTTTTTTTTTGCCTTTTCTGGAAATTAGTGAAGGCAGCGCATCAAAGGTGCGCACCTCGCTGCCCACCTTGGTGTGCTCTGAGGTGCGCACCCGGGAGCGCTACGAAGTGTGCTCCAAGGTGCGGCGTGCACGTTGTCGGAGCCCGGTTTGCCCCGGGTGCGCACCTCGCCTGCACCTTGGCCGGGGTGGGCACCTTGGCTGGGTTTGCCCAGGGTGCGCTCCGAAGCGGGGTTACTGGAGCGCCCCCTCTTTTTTTGTCAGAGAGTTTGGTGGGGTTTCTCGCATTGGCTCTTCCCAGGCCCGGTTGTTGGGTGCGCTCCCACCCTGGCGCGCGCGAAGTTGGAAGTTGGGTTAATTGCCCGGGCGCGCACCTTCGCCAGGGTGGGCACCTTGGTGCGCAAACCTTGGCTGGGCTGCGCACCAGGGCGGGCTCAAGATGGCACCAGCATTCCCTTTTTCTCACTATCTTTCAAAACGGAAATTTTAAAATCTCGTTTTTTTTTTGCCTTTTATGGAAATTAGTGAAGGCATCGCATCAAAGGTGCGCACCTCGCTGCCCACCTTGGTGTGCTCCGAGGTGCCCACCACGGTGCGCAACGCCGGTGCGAACCCGGGAGCGCCCCGATGTGTGCTCCAAGGTGCGGCGTGCACGAAGTCGGACCCCGGTTTGCCCCGGGTGCGCACCTCGCGTGCACCTTGGTGCGCACACCTTGGCTGGGTTGCGCGGCCTGGTGGGCACCATGGTGCGCACCAAGGAGCGCTCCGAAGTGTGCTCCAAGGTGCGGCGTGCACGAAGTAGGAGCCCGGTTTGCCCCGGGTGCGCACCTTCGCCGCGGTGGGCACCATGGCGTGCACGAAGTCGGAGCCCGGTTTGCCCCGGGTGCGCACCTCGCGTGCACCTTCGCCGGGGTGGGCACCTCGGCTGGGTTGCGCGCCCTGGTGCGCACCAAGGAGCGCTCTGAAGTGTGCTCCAAGGTGCGGCGTGCACGAAGTCGGAGCCCGGTTTGCCCCGGGTGTGCACCTCGCGTGCACCTTCGCTGCGGTGGGCACCTTGGCTGGGTTGCGCGCCTTGGTGGGCACCATGCAGTGCACGAAGTCGGAGCCCGGTTTGCCCCGGGCGCGCACCTCCGCCAGGGTGGGCACCTTGGTGCGCACAACTTGCCTGGGCTGCGCACCAGGAAGGGCTCAAGATGGCACCCGCGTTCCGTTTTTTTCACTATCTTTCAGAACGGAAATTTTAAAATATCGTTTTTTTTTGCCTTTTCTGGAAATTAGTGAAGGCAGCGCATCAAAGGTGCGCAACGCTGGTGCGAACCTGGGAGCGCTCCGATGTGTGCTCCAAGGTGCGGCGTGCACGAAGTCGGACCCCGGTTTGCCCCGGGTGCGCACCTCGCGTGCACCTTGGTGCGCACACCTTGGCTGGGTTGCGCGCCCTGGTGGGCACCATGGTGCGCACCAAGGAGCGCTCCGAAGTGTGCTCCAAGGTGCGGCGTGCACGAAGTCGGAGCCCGGTTTGCCCCGGGTGCGCACCTCGCGTGCACCTTCGCCGCGGTGGGCACCATGGCGTGCACGAAGTCGGAGCCCGGTTTGCCCCGGGTGCGCACCTCGCGTGCACCTTCGCCGGGGTGGGCACCTTGGTGTGCAGACCTTGGCTGGGTTGCGCGCCCTGGTGGGCACCATGGTGCGCACCAAGGAGCGCTCCGAAGTGTGCTCCAAGGTGCGGCCTGCACGAAGTCGGAGCCCGGTTTGCCCCGGGTGTGCACCTCGGGTGGGCACCTTGGTGCGCATGCCTTGCCTGGGCTGCGCACCAGGGCGGGCTCAAGATGGCACCCGCGTTCCTTTTTTTTCACTATCTTTCAAAACGGAAATTTTAAAATCTCATTTTTTTTTGCCTTTTTCTGGAAATTAGTGAAGGCAGCGCATCAAAGGTGCGCACCTCGCTGCCCACCACGGTGCGCAACGCCGGTGGGCACCCGGGAGTGCTTCGAAGTGTGCTCCAAGGTGCTGCGTGCACGTTGTCGGAGCCCGGTTTGCCCCGGGTGCGCACCTCGCGTGCACCTTCGTCGGGGTGGGCACCTTGGCTGGGTTTGCCCCGGCTGCGCTCCGAAGCGGGGTTATTGGAGCGCCGCCTCTTTTTTTGTCGGAGCGTTTGGTGGGGTTTCTCGCATTGGCTCTTCCGAGGCCCGGTTGCCACCCTGGCGCGCACGAAGTCGGAAGTAGGGTTAATTGCCCGGGTGCGCACCTTTGCCAGGGTGGGCACCTTACCTGGGCTGCGCACCAGGGCGGGCTCAAGATGGCACGCGCGTTCCGTTTTTTTCACTATCTTTCAAAACGGAAATTTTAAAATCTCCTTTTTTTTTTGCCTTTTCTGGAAATTAGTGAAGGCAGCGCATCAAAGGTGCGCACCTCGCTGCCCACCTTGGTGTGCTCTGAGGTGCGCACCCGGGAGCGCTACGAAGTGTGCTCCAAGGTGCGGCGTGCACGTTGTCGGAGCCCGGTTTGCCCCGGGTGCGCACCTCGCCTGCACCTTGGCCGGGGTGGGCACCTTGGCTGGGTTTGCCCAGGGTGCGCTCCGAAGCGGGGTTACTGGAGCGCCCCCTCTTTTTTTGTCAGAGCGTTTGGTGGGGTTTCTCGCATTGGCTCTTCCCAGGCCCGGTTGTTGGGTGCGCTCCCACCCTGGCGCGCGCGAAGTTGGAAGTTGGGTTAATTGCCCGGGCGCGCACCTTCGCCAGGGTGGGCACCTTGGTGCGCACACCTTGGCTGGGCTGCGCACCAGGGCGGGCTCAAGATGGCACCAGCATTCCCTTTTTCTCACTATCTTTCAAAACGGAAATTTTAAAATCTCGTTTTTTTTTTGCCTTTTATGGAAATTAGTGAAGGCATCGCATCAAAGGTGCGCACCTCGCTGCCCACCTTGGTGTGCTCCGAGGTGCCCACCACGGTGCGCAACGCCGGTGCGAACCCGGGAGCGCCCCGATGTGTGCTCCAAGGTGCGGCGTGCACGAAGTCGGACCCCGGTTTGCCCCGGGTGCGCACCTCGCGTGCACCTTGGTGCGCACACCTTGGCTGGGTTGCGCGGCCTGGTGGGCACCATGGTGCGCACCAAGGAGCGCTCCGAAGTGTGCTCCAAGGTGCGGCGTGCACGAAGTCGGAGCCCGGTTTGCCCCGGGTACGCACCTCGCGTGCACCTTCGCCGGGGTGGGCACCTCGGCTGGGTTGCGCGCCCTGGTGCGCACCAAGGAGCGCTCCGAAGTGTGCTCCAAGGTGCGGCGTGCACGAAGTCGGAGCCCGGTTTGCCCCGGGTGCGCACCTTCGCCGCGGTGCGCACCATGGCGTGCACGAAGTCGGAGCCCGGTTTGCCCCGGGTGCGCACCTCGCGTGCACCTTCGGCGGGGTTGCGCGCCCTGGTGGGCACCATGGTGCGCACCAAGGAGCGCTCCGAAGTGTGCTCCAAGGTGCGGCGTGCACGAAGTCGGAGCCCGGTTTGCCCCGGGTGCGCACCTCGCGTGCACCTTCGGCGGGGTTGCGCGCCCTGGTGGGCACCATGGTGCGCACCAAGGAGCGCTCTGAAGTGTGCTCCAAGGTGCGGCGTGCACGAAGTCGGAGCCCGGTTTGCCCCGGGTGCGCACCTCGCGTGCACCTTCGCCGCGGTGGGCACCATGGCGTGCACGAAGTCGGAGCCCGGTTTGCCCCGGGTGCGCACCTCGCGTGCACCTTCGCCGGGGTGGGCACCTCGGCTGGGTTGCGCGCCCTGGTGCGCACCAAGGAGCGCTCCGAAGTGTGCTCCAAGGTGCGGCGTGCACGAAGTCGGAGCCCGGTTTGCCCCGGGTGCGCACCTCGCGTGCACCTTCGCCAGGGTGGGCACCTCGGTGCGCACACCTTCTCAATGTTTTCTTGCCTTTTCTGGAAATTGGTGAAGGCAGCGCATCAAAGGTGCGCACCTCGGTGTGCTCCGAGGTGCGAACCCGAGAGCGCTCCGAGGTGCCCACGAAGTCGAAAGTCGGGTTAATTGCATTGTTTTCCCCGGGTGCGCTCCGAGGTGCGCAACATCGGCGCGCACCAAGGAGGGCTCCGAAGTGTGCTCCAAGGTGCGCACGATGGCGTGCACCTCTGGTGCGCACGATTCGGAGCTCGGTTTGACCGGGGTGCGCACACCTTGGCTGGGTTGCGCACCTTTTGTGCGCTCCAAGGTGCGCACGAAGTCGGAGCTCGGTTTGCCCCGGGTGCGCACCTTCGCCAGGGTGCGCACCTTGATGCGCACGCCTTGGCTGGGCTGCGCACCTTGGTGGGCGCCATGGTGCGCACCTTTCGTGCGCTCCAAGGTGCGCACGAAGTCGGAGCTCGGTTTGCCCCGGGTGCGCACCTTGGTGGGCGCCATGGTGCACTCCGAGGTGCCCAAGATTGGTGCGCACCAAGGAGCGCTCCGAAGTGCGCTCCAAGGTGCGCGCGAAGTCGAAAGTTGGGTTAATTGTCCGGTTTGCCTCGGGTGCGCACCTTGCGTGCACCTTCGCCAGGGTGGGCGCCTTGGTGCGCACACCTTGGCTGGGCTGCGCACACCTTGGCACCCGCGTTTCCTTCATTTTAAATTTTTTTTTTTTACAATCTCTCAAGTGGGAAATTCTATAATCTCAACTTTTTTTGCCTTTTCAGGAAACTTTTGAATGGAGCGCATCATTGGTGCGCTCCGAAGTGTGCTCCAAAGCTCTCTCCAGCTGCGTGCACCTGCCCCGGCCGCGCACCCGGCCCCGCCCAGCTTCGCTCACCTGTCCCGGGCGTCTGGTGCGGAACCTTAGAGTAAGAAACATCACCGTGCACCTTGGCCAACGTG
Source organism: Cryptomeria japonica (assembly GCF_030272615.1). Lineage (NCBI taxonomy): Eukaryota > Viridiplantae > Streptophyta > Pinopsida > Cupressales > Cupressaceae > Cryptomeria > Cryptomeria japonica. The sequence continues at coordinate 485,656 of NW_026728848.1, read as the reverse complement.
CGCGACTCGACCGAGCGCGCACTGGCCGAGGTGCACACCGATTTCACCTGGGTGCGCGCGCAGCACCTCGGGCGCACCGGGGTGCGCGCACAACGCCCGGGTTGCACCGTGGCCTGTGTGCTCGGGGCGCCTCGGGTGCGCGCTCGGTGTCGCCCCCGCGCGCGCGGTAGTGCGGGCAGCGCACCCCGGCCCGGCCCGGCCCCGACGAGAACGCAAACGGGCAAAAGGTTTATTCAAATAGCATTGCGACGCCCGGCGAAAAACTAAAAAAGGGTGCAACACCGGGACTTCCCGGGAGGTCACCCATCCCAGTACTACTCCGGCCCAAGCGCGCTTAACTGCGGAGTTCTGATGGGATCCGGTGCACTAACGCTGGTATGATCGCACCCGTTATGAGCTTGTCGCAGTGTGTACTTAGCAAACCGCGACCCACGTGCGAATCCACCCCGGCCACCCACCCCCGTCGAGGTGCACACCCTCCCTCGCGAAGTGCGCCCCGTTCGCCAAGTGTGAGCCCTGCCCGGGTGCGCGCACCTTGCTAGGGCGTCGGGTGTGCACCCGGCCCGGCCTACGTGCGTGCACCTGGAGGGGGCGTCGTGTGCGTGCAGTGTCCCGTCTGCAACGCGGTGCCCACACACCACCTCGGGCGCAACGACCTGCGCTCACATGTGGGCCGAGTGCACCTTGGTGCATGTTCGGGGCGCCTCGGGTGCACGCTCGATCTTGCCCCGGTGCACCAAGGCGCTCGGTTTGCCCCGGGTGCGCACTTGGTGCAAGGTGGGCACCCAAAATAGGGATCAAGCACCAAAACACAAGTTTCGGGATGCAAAATGGGACCCAAGGACCACAAATGCGTTCCAAGACCCATGATGGGTCCACGAGAACAAAAATGTGTTCCGAGACTTAATAAACAAATATTGGGTTTTAGGAGAAGAAACATGCTCTGATGCCCAAAACGAGAATCGACCCCGAAAAGGCCACAGGCCAAAAGTGGGATGCGAGACAAAAAAAAATGGGACCCGAGGACCAAAATTGGGTTCCCAGGTCGAAGACAGGGCAACCGGACAAGAAACGACCTCTAAGGCTCGAAATGAGTCCCGACGACTAAAACTTGACAAGAAGCACCCATCAGGCACCCAACTCGACACCCATGGGATGCCGACCCACCCGGGCTTCCACCTAGCACACCTTGGCACCCACCCACCCTCGCACCCAACCTCGCACCCAACTTAGCACCTTTGAACCCACATTGGCACTCACCCTGACCCTGGCACCTTGGAACCCACATTGGCACTCACCTTGACCCTGGCACCCACCTTTGCACTCACCTTGGGACCCACCCTGGCTCCCACCTCGGCACCCACCCAGACACCCACCTTGGTTCCTTGGCACCCACCTTGGATCCTTGGCACCCACCCCGACACCCACCTTGGCACGCAACTTGGCTACTTGCCACCCACCTTGGCTCCTTGACGCCCACCCCGACAACCACCCCGTGACCTACCCTGGCTAGGGTTGGTGCACACCCACCCTGGTGCCCACCTTGGCACCCACCCTATGACCCACCTTGGCACGCACCTTAGTACCCACCCCGTTACCCACCCTAGGACCCACCCCGTGACCCACCTTGGCCAGGGTGGGTGCCTTGGTGCGCACAACTTGCCTGGGCTGCACACCAGGGCGGGCTCAAGATGGCACCCGCGTTCCGTTTTTTTCACTATCTTTCAAAACGGAAATTTTAAAATCTCATTTTTTTCTTTTTTTTGCCTTTTCTGGAAATTAGTGAAGGCAGCGCATCAAAGGTGCGCAATGCTGGTGCGAACCCGGGAGCGCTCCGATGTGTGCTCCAAGGTGCGGCGTGCACGAAGTCCGAGCCCGGTTTGCCCCGGGTGCGCACCTCGCGTGCACCTTCGCCGGGGTGAGCACCTTGGCTGGGTTGCGCGCCCTGGTGCGTACCAAGGAGCGCTCTGAAGTGTGCTCCAAGGTGCGGCGTGCACGAAGTCGGAGCCCGGTTTGCCCCGGGTGTGCACCTCGGGTGCGCACCTCGCGTGCACCTTCGCTGCGGTGGGCACCTTGGCTGGGTTGCGCGCCTTGGTGGGCACCATGCAGTGCACGAAGTCGGAGCCCGGTTTGCCCCGGGCGCGCACCTCCGCCAGGGTGGGCACCTTGGTGCGCACAACTTGCCTGGGCTGCGCATCAGGAAGGGCTCAAGATGGCACCCGCGTTCCGTTTTTTTCACTATCTTTCAGAACGGAAATTTTAAAATATCGTTTTTTTTTGCCTTTTCTGGAAATTAGTGAAGGCAGCGCATCAAAGGTGCGCAACGCTGGTGCGAACCTGGGAGCGCTCCGATGTGTGCTCCAAGGTGCGGCGTGCACGAAGTCGGAGCCCGGTTTGCCCCGGGTGCGCCCTGGTGGGCACCATGGTGCGCACCAAGGAGCGCTCCGAAGTGTGCTCCAAGGTGCGGCCTGCACGAAGTCGGAGCCCGGTTTGCCCCGGGTGTGCACCTCGGGTGGGCACCTTGGTGCGCATGCCTTGCCTGGGCTGCGCACCAGGGCGGGCTCAAGATGGCACCCGCGTTCCTTTTTTTTCACTATCTTTCAAAACGGAAATTTTAAAATCTCATTTTTTTTTGCCTTTTTCTGGAAATTAGTGAAGGCAGCGCATCAAAGGTGCGCACCTCGCTGCCCACCACGGTGCGCAACGCCGGTGGGCACCCGGGAGTGCTTCGAAGTGTGCTCCAAGGTGCTGCGTGCACGTTGTCGGAGCCCGGTTTGCCCCGGGTGCGCACCTCGCGTGCACCTTCGTCGGGGTGGGCACCTTGGCTTGGTTTGCCCCGGCTGCGCTCCGAAGCGGGGTTATTGGAGCGCCGCCTCTTTTTTTGTCGGAGCGTTTGGTGGGGTTTCTCGCATTGGCTCTTCCGAGGCCCGGTTGCCACCCTGGCGCGCACGAAGTCGGAAGTAGGGTTAATTGCCCGGGTGCGCACCTTTGCCAGGGTGGCACCTTACCTGGGCTGCGCACCAGGGCGGGCTCAAGATGGCACGCGCGTTCCGTTTTTTTCACTATCTTTCAAAACGGAAATTTTAAAATCTCCTTTTTTTTTTGCCTTTTCTGGAAATTAGTGAAGGCAGCGCATCAAAGGTGCGCACCTCGCTGCCCACCTTGGTGTGCTCTGAGGTGCGCACCCGGGAGCGCTACGAAGTGTGCTCCAAGGTGCGGCGTGCACGTTGTCGGAGCCCAGTTTGCCCCGGGTGCGCACCTCGCCTGCACCTTGGCCGGGGTGGGCACCTTGGCTGGGTTTGCCCAGGGTGCGCTCCGAAGCGGGGTTACTGGAGCGCCCCCTCTTTTTTTGTCAGAGAGTTTGGTGGGGTTTCTCGCATTGGCTCTTCCCAGGCCCGGTTGTTGGGTGCGCTCCCACCCTGGCGCGCGCGAAGTTGGAAGTTGGGTTAATTGCCCGGGCGCGCACCTTCGCCAGGGTGGGCACCTTGGTGCGCAAACCTTGGCTGGGCTGCGCACCAGGGCGGGCTCAAGATGGCACCAGCATTCCCTTTTTCTCACTATCTTTCAAAACGGAAATTTTAAAATCTCATTTTTTTTTTGCCTTTTATGGAAATTAGTGAAGGCATCGCATCAAAGGTGCGCACCTCGCTGCCCACCTTGGTGTGCTCCGAGGTGCCCACCACGGTGCGCAACGCCGGTGCGAACCCGGGAGCGCCCCGATGTGTGCTCCAAGGTGCGGCGTGCACGAAGTCGGACCCCGGTTTGCCCCGGGTGCGCACCTCGCGTGCACCTTGGTGCGCACACCTTGGCTGGGTTGCGCGGCCTGGTGGGCACCATGGTGCGCACCAAGGAGCGCTCCGAAGTGTGCTCCAAGGTGCGGCGTGCACGAAGTCGGAGCCCGGTTTGCCCCGGGTGCGCACCTTCGCCGCGGTGGGCACCATGGCGTGCACGAAGTCGGAGCCCGGTTTGCCCCGGGTGCGCACCTCGCGTGCACCTTCGCCGGGGTGGGCACCTCGGCTGGGTTGCGCGCCCTGGTGCGCACCAAGGAGCGCTCTGAAGTGTGCTCCAAGGTGCGGCGTGCACGAAGTCGGAGCCCGGTTTGCCCCGGGTGTGCACCTCGCGTGCACCTTCGCTGCGGTGGGCACCTTGGCTGGGTTGCGCGCCTTGGTGGGCACCATGCAGTGCACGAAGTCGGAGCCCGGTTTGCCCCGGGCGCGCACCTCCGCCAGGGTGGGCACCTTGGTGCGCACAACTTGCCTGGGCTGCGCACCAGGAAGGGCTCAAGATGGCACCCGCGTTCCGTTTTTTTCACTATCTTTCAGAACGGAAATTTTAAAATATCGTTTTTTTTTGCCTTTTCTGGAAATTAGTGAAGGCAGCGCATCAAAGGTGCGCAACGCTGGTGCGAACCTGGGAGCGCTCCGATGTGTGCTCCAAGGTGCGGCGTGCACGAAGTCGGACCCCGGTTTGCCCCGGGTGCGCACCTCGCGTGCACCTTGGTGCGCACACCTTGGCTGGGTTGCGCGCCCTGGTGGGCACCATGGTGCGCACCAAGGAGCGCTCCGAAGTGTGCTCCAAGGTGCGGCGTGCACGAAGTCGGAGCCCGGTTTGCCCCGGGTGCGCACCTCGCGTGCACCTTCGCCGCGGTGGGCACCATGGCGTGCACGAAGTCGGAGCCCGGTTTGCCCCGGGTGCGCACCTCGCGTGCACCTTCGCCGGGGTGGGCACCTTGGTGTGCAGACCTTGGCTGGGTTGCGCGCCCTGGTGGGCACCATGGTGCGCACCAAGGAGCGCTCCGAAGTGTGCTCCAAGGTGCGGCCTGCACGAAGTCGGAGCCCGGTTTGCCCCGGGTGTGCACCTCGGGTGGGCACCTTGGTGCGCATGCCTTGCCTGGGCTGCGCACCAGGGCGGGCTCAAGATGGCACCCGCGTTCCTTTTTTTTCACTATCTTTCAAAACGGAAATTTTAAAATCTCATTTTTTTTTGCCTTTTTCTGGAAATTAGTGAAGGCAGCGCATCAAAGGTGCGCACCTCGCTGCCCACCACGGTGCGCAACGCCGGTGGGCACCCGGGAGTGCTTCGAAGTGTGCTCCAAGGTGCTGCGTGCACGTTGTCGGAGCCCGGTTTGCCTCGGGTGCGCACCTCGCGTGCACCTTCGTCGGGGTGGGCACCTTGGCTGGGTTTGCCCCGGCTGCGCTCCGAAGCGGGGTTATTGGAGCGCCGCCTCTTTTTTTGTCGGAGCGTTTGGTGGGGTTTCTCGCATTGGCTCTTCCGAGGCCCGGTTGCCACCCTGGCGCGCACGAAGTCGGAAGTAGGGTTAATTGCCCGGGTGCGCACCTTTGCCAGGGTGGGCACCTTACCTGGGCTGCGCACCAGGGCGGGCTCAAGATGGCACGCGCGTTCCGTTTTTTTCACTATCTTTCAAAACGGAAATTTTAAAATCTCCTTTTTTTTTTGCCTTTTCTGGAAATTAGTGAAGGCAGCGCATCAAAGGTGCGCACCTCGCTGCCCACCTTGGTGTGCTCTGAGGTGCGCACCCGGGAGCGCTACGAAGTGTGCTCCAAGGTGCGGCGTGCACGTTGTCGGAGCCCGGTTTGCCCCGGGTGCGCACCTCGCCTGCACCTTGGCCGGGGTGGGCACCTTGGCTGGGTTTGCCCAGGGTGCGCTCCGAAGCGGGGTTACTGGAGCGCCCCCTCTTTTTTTGTCAGAGCGTTTGGTGGGGTTTCTCGCATTGGCTCTTCCCAGGCCCGGTTGTTGGGTGCGCTCCCACCCTGGCGCGCGCGAAGTTGGAAGTTGGGTTAATTGCCCGGGCGCGCACCTTCGCCAGGGTGGGCACCTTGGTGCGCACACCTTGGCTGGGCTGCGCACCAGGGCGGGCTCAAGATGGCACCAGCATTCCCTTTTTCTCACTATCTTTCAAAACGGAAATTTTAAAATCTCGTTTTTTTTTTGCCTTTTATGGAAATTAGTGAAGGCATCGCATCAAAGGTGCGCACCTCGCTGCCCACCTTGGTGTGCTCCGAGGTGCCCACCACGGTGCGCAACGCCGGTGCGAACCCGGGAGCGCCCCGATGTGTGCTCCAAGGTGCGGCGTGCACGAAGTCGGACCCCGGTTTGCCCCGGGTGCGCACCTCGCGTGCACCTTGGTGCGCACACCTTGGCTGGGTTGCGCGGCCTGGTGGGCACCATGGTGCGCACCAAGGAGCGCTCCGAAGTGTGCTCCAAGGTGCGGCGTGCACGAAGTCGGAGCCCGGTTTGCCCCGGGTACGCACCTCGCGTGCACCTTCGCCGGGGTGGGCACCTCGGCTGGGTTGCGCGCCCTGGTGCGCACCAAGGAGCGCTCCGAAGTGTGCTCCAAGGTGCGGCGTGCACGAAGTCGGAGCCCGGTTTGCCCCGGGTGCGCACCTTCGCCGCGGTGCGCACCATGGCGTGCACGAAGTCGGAGCCCGGTTTGCCCCGGGTGCGCACCTCGCGTGCACCTTCGGCGGGGTTGCGCGCCCTGGTGGGCACCATGGTGCGCACCAAGGAGCGCTCCGAAGTGTGCTCCAAGGTGCGGCGTGCACGAAGTCGGAGCCCGGTTTGCCCCGGGTGCGCACCTCGCGTGCACCTTCGGCGGGGTTGCGCGCCCTGGTGGGCACCATGGTGCGCACCAAGGAGCGCTCCGAAGTGTGCTCCAAGGTGCGGCGTGCACGAAGTCGGAGCCCGGTTTGCCCCGGGTGCGCACCTCGCGTGCACCTTCGCCGCGGTGGGCACCATGGCGTGCACGAAGTCGGAGCCCGGTTTGCCCCGGGTGCGCACCTCGCGTGCACCTTCGCCGGGGTGGGCACCTCGGCTGGGTTGCGCGCCCTGGTGCGCACCAAGGAGCGCTCCGAAGTGTGCTCCAAGGTGCGGCGTGCACGAAGTCGGAGCCCGGTTTGCCCCGGGTGCGCACCTCGCGTGCACCTTCGCCAGGGTGGGCACCTCGGTGCGCACACCTTCTCAATGTTTTCTTGCCTTTTCTGGAAATTGGTGAAGGCAGCGCATCAAAGGTGCGCACCTCGGTGTGCTCCGAGGTGCGAACCCGAGAGCGCTCCGAGGTGCCCACGAAGTCGAAAGTCGGGTTAATTGCATTGTTTTCCCCGGGTGCGCTCCGAGGTGCGCAACATCGGCGCGCACCAAGGAGGGCTCCGAAGTGTGCTCCAAGGTGCGCACGATGGCGTGCACCTCTGGTGCGCACGATTCGGAGCTCGGTTTGACCGGGGTGCGCACACCTTGGCTGGGTTGCGCACCTTTTGTGCGCTCCAAGGTGCGCACGAAGTCGGAGCTCGGTTTGCCCCGGGTGCGCACCTTCGCCAGGGTGCGCACCTTGATGCGCACGCCTTGGCTGGGCTGCGCACCTTGGTGGGCGCCATGGTGCGCACCTTTCGTGCGCTCCAAGGTGCGCACGAAGTCGGAGCTCGGTTTGCCCCGGGTGCGCACCTTGGTGGGCGCCATGGTGCACTCCGAGGTGCCCAAGATTGGTGCGCACCAAGGAGCGCTCCGAAGTGCGCTCCAAGGTGCGCGCGAAGTCGAAAGTTGGGTTAATTGTCCGGTTTGCCTCGGGTGCGCACCTTGCGTGCACCTTCGCCAGGGTGGGCGCCTTGGTGCGCACACCTTGGCTGGGCTGCGCACACCTTGGCACCCGCGTTTCCTTCATTTTAAATTTTTTTTTTTTACAATCTCTCAAGTGGGAAATTCTATAATCTCAACTTTTTTTGCCTTTTCAGGAAACTTTTGAATGGAGCGCATCATTGGTGCGCTCCGAAGTGTGCTCCAAAGCTCTCTCCAGCTGCGTGCACCTGCCCCGGCCGCGCACCCGGCCCCGCCCAGCTTCGCTCACCTGTCCCGGGCGTCTGGTGCGGAACCTTAGAGTAAGAAACATCACCGTGCACCTTGGCCAACGTGCGCGACTCGACCGAGCGCGCACTGGCCGAGGTGCACACCGATTTCACCTGGGTGCGCGCGCAGCACCTCGGGCGCACCGGGGTGCGCGCACAACGCCCGGGTTGCACCGTGGCCTGTGTGCTCGGGGCGCCTCGGGTGCGCGCTCGGTGTCGCCCCCGCGCGCGCGGTAGTGCGGGCAGCGCACCCCGGCCCGGCCCGGCCCCGACGAGAACGCAAACGGGCAAAAGGTTTATTCAAATAGCATTGCGACGCCCGGCGAAAAACTAAAAAAGGGTGCAACACCGGGACTTCCCGGGAGGTCACCCATCCCAGTACTACTCCGGCCCAAGCGCGCTTAACTGCGGAGTTCTGATGGGATCCGGTGCACTAACGCTGGTATGATCGCACCCGTTATGAGCTTGTCGCAGTGTGTACTTAGCAAACCGCGACCCACGTGCGAATCCACCCCGGCCACCCACCCCCGTCGAGGTGCACACCCTCCCTCGCGAAGTGCGCCCCGTTCGCCAAGTGTGAGCCCTGCCCGGGTGCGCGCACCTTGCTAGGGCGTCGGGTGTGCACCCGGCCCGGCCTACGTGCGTGCACCTGGAGGGGGCGTCGTGTGCGTGCAGTGTCCCGTCTGCAACGCGGTGCCCACACACCACCTCGGGCGCAACGACCTGCGCTCACATGTGGGCCGAGTGCACCTTGGTGCATGTTCGGGGCGCCTCGGGTGCACGCTCGATCTTGCCCCGGTGCACCAAGGCGCTCGGTTTGCCCCGGGTGCGCACTTGGTGCAAGGTGGGCACCCAAAATAGGGATCAAGCACCAAAACACAAGTTTCGGGATGCAAAATGGGACCCAAGGACCACAAATGCGTTCCAAGACCCATGATGGGTCCACGAGAACAAAAATGTGTTCCGAGACTTAATAAACAAATATTGGGTTTTAGGAGAAGAAACATGCTCTGATGCCCAAAACGAGAATCGACCCCGAAAAGGCCACAGGCCAAAAGTGGGATGCGAGACAAAAAAAAATGGGACCCGAGGACCAAAATTGGGTTCCCAGGTCGAAGACAGGGCAACCGGACAAGAAACGACCTCTAAGGCTCGAAATGAGTCCCGACGACTAAAACTTGACAAGAAGCACCCATCAGGCACCCAACTCGACACCCATGGGATGCCGACCCACCCGGGCTTCCACCTAGCACACCTTGGCACCCACCCACCCTCGCACCCAACCTCGCACCCAACTTAGCACCTTTGAACCCACATTGGCACTCACCCTGACCCTGGCACCTTGGAACCCACATTGGCACTCACCTTGACCCTGGCACCCACCTTTGCACTCACCTTGGGACCCACCCTGGCTCCCACCTCGGCACCCACCCAGACACCCACCTTGGTTCCTTGGCACCCACCTTGGATCCTTGGCACCCACCCCGACACCCACCTTGGCACGCAACTTGGCTACTTGCCACCCACCTTGGCTCCTTGACGCCCACCCCGACAACCACCCCGTGACCTACCCTGGCTAGGGTTGGTGCACACCCACCCTGGTGCCCACCTTGGCACCCACCCTATGACCCACCTTGGCACGCACCTTAGTACCCACCCCGTTACCCACCCTAGGACCCACCCCGTGACCCACCTTGGCCAGGGTGGGTGCACCCACCCTGGTGCCCACCTTGGCACCCACCCATCCTAGCACCCAGCCTGTGACCGGGCTTGGAACCCAACCTTGCACCCGCACCCGTCTTGGCCAGTGTGGGTGCGCACCCATCCTGGCACCCACGTTGTGACACACCCTTTAACCCACGCACCCTAGCACCCACGTTGGCACCCACCTTGGAACCCAACCTAGCAACTTGGCACCCACCCCGTGACCCACCTTGGCATCCACCATAGCAGTCGCCGACTTGGCACCCACCTCGGCACCCACCTTGACACTTGTGGACCCACCTTGCCACTCACCCTAGCATCGACCCATCCTAGCACCCACCCTGGCACCTTTGCACCCTAGCACTCACCCATCCTAGCACCTAACCTGTGACCCACCTTGACACTCACCCTCGCACCCACCTTGGAACCCAACCTAGCACCCACCCACCCTGACACCAACCCTAGCACCTACCCACCCTTGCACCCACCCTGTGACCCATCTTGGCACCCACCCATCCTACCACTCAACCTATCACCCACCTTCTCACCCACCTTGGCATCCACCTTAGCACCCACCCACACTGGCACCTTGGCACCCACCTCGGGCAAGGTGGGTGCACACCCACCCTGGCACCCAATTTAGAACCCACCGAGCATGTTACCCACCTTGGCACCCACATTGCAGCCCACCCTAGTACCCACCCTATGACCCACATTGGCATCCACACCCTAGCACCCAGGCACCTCGACACCCGCCTTGACACCCACCCTAGCACTGAACCTGTGACCCACCTTGGAACTCACCCTAGAACCCACCCACCCTGTGAACCACCTTGGCATCCACCTTAGCACCCACCCACCTTGGCACCCACTCTAGCACTCACCCATCCTAACACCCAACTTGTTACCCACCTTGGCACCCGCCCTCGCGTCCACCTTGAAACCCACCCTAGCACCCACCCACGCAGGAGCCCACCTTGGCACCCAACCTAACACCCACGCATCCTGGCACCCAACTTGTGACCCACCTTGGAACCCACCCTAGTACCCACCTTTGAACCCACTATATCACCAACCCACCTTGGCACCCACCCTATGACCCTCTTTGGAATCCACCCTAGCACGCACCCACCCTGGCACCCACCATGGAGCGCACCCTAGCACCCACCCACCTCGGCACGCACCTCAACACCCACCTTGGTGTGCGCACTGCGCCAACCTCTCAAAGACCCTATGTGGTGCGCTCCAAAGTGTACACCTTTGGTGCGCTCCAAGGTGCGCACCTTTGGTGCACACCGAGGTGCACACCAAAGTGTGCACCGAGGTGAGCACCAAAGTGCACTCCAGGGTGCACACCAAGGCGTGCACCTTTGGTGCGGTCAATGCAAACGAATTCGGAAGTTGGGGTCGATGTCCTAATCGCTGCTGCAGACTACACGTATGAGAATCGGACAAATAGCTTTATATAGGGGAGGTGTTGCGTTTGATGGGTCGACTCCCCTGGTTGTGTGCACTGCACCAACTTCAAAGACCCTGTCTTGTTTAAGAAGTCAAAAGTTGGGGTGGATGTCCTAATCATTGCTGCAGTCTACGCATGTATGAGAATCAGACAAATAGCTTATATAGGGGAGGTGTTGCATTCGGTGGGTTGACTCCCCTGGTTGTGCGCACTGCGCCAACCTCAAAGACCCCGCATAGCAGAAGAAGTCGGAAGTCGGATTTTGGTGAGCACCAAGGCGTGCACCTTTGGTGCGGTCAACGCAGACGAATTCAGAAGTTGGGGTGGATGTCCTAATCGTTGTTGCAGGCTACACATGTATGAGAATCAGACAAATAGCTTATATAGGGGAGGTGTTGGGTTTGATGGGTCAACTCCCTTGGTTGTGCGCATTACGCCAACCTCAAAGACCTTGTTTTCGTTAAGAAGTCAAAAGTTGGGGTCAATGTCCTAATGGCTCCTGCAGGCTACACATGTATGAGAATCGGACAAATAGCTTATATAGGGGAGGTGTTGGGTTTGATGGGTCGACTCCCCTGGTTGTGCGCATTACGTCAACCTCAAAGACCTTGTTTTCGTTAAGAAGTCAAAAGTTGGGGTCGATGTCCTAATTGCTCCTGTAGACTACACATGTATGAGAATCAGACAAATAGCTTATATAGGGGAGGTGTTGGGTTTGATGGGTTGACTCCCCTAGTTGTTCGCATTACACCAACCTCAAAGACCTTGTTTTCGTTTAGAAGCCGAAAGTTGGGGTCGATGTCCTAATTGCTCCTGCAGGCTACGCATGTATGAGAATCAGACAAATAGCTTATATAGGGGAGGTGTTGGGTTTGATGGGTCGACTCCCCTGGTTGTGCGCATTGCGCCAACCTCAAAGACCCTGCATTGCGGATGAAGTCGAAAGTCAGAGTTTGGTGTGCTACAAGGTGTGGTCGAAGGTGCTCACCTAGGTGTGCACCTTTGGAGCACAGGAAAAGTGCCCTCCAAAAGTGCGCACCTTTGGAGTGCACAAAAGTGCCCTCCAAAAGTGCGCACCTTTGGAGCGCAGAAAAGTGCCCTCCAAAAAGTGCCCTCCAAAAGTGCGCACCTTTGGAGCGCAGAAAAGTGCCCTCCAAAAAGTGCCCTCCAAAAGTGCGCACCTTTGGAGCGCAGAAAAGTGCCCTCCAAAAAGTGCCCTCCAAAAGTGCGCACCTTTGGAGCGCAGAAAAGTGCCCTCCAAAAAGTGCCCTCCAAAAGTGCGCACCTTTGGAGCGCAGAAAAGTGCCCTCCAAAAAGTGCCCTCCAAAAGTGCGCACCTTTGGAGCGCAGAAAAGTGCCCTCCAAAAAGTGCCCTCCAAAAGTGCGCACCTTTGGAGCGCAGAAAAGTGCCCTCCAAAAAGTGCCCTCCAAAAGTGCGCACCTTTGGAGCGCAGAAAAGTGCCCTCCAAAAAGTGCCCTCCAAAAGTGCGCACCTTTGGAGCGCAGAAAAGTGCCCTCCAAAAAGTGCCCTCCAAAAGTGCGCACCTTTGGAGCGCAGAAAAGTGCCCTCCAAAAGTGCGCACCTTTGGAGCGCACAAAAGTGCCCTCCAAAAGTGCGCACTTTTGGTGCGCACCAAGGCGCTGGTTCGGTCGTTGCAGGCGAGTTCGGAAGTTGGGGTCGATGTCCTGAGCGGAGGTGCAAACTACACAGGTGTCGGAATCGGACAAATAGCTTATATAGGGGAGGTGTATGCTTCGATGGGTCGACTCCCCAGGTTGAGCGCACCGCGCCAACCTCAAAGACCCTACGGTATGGATGAAGTCGGAAGTTGGGTCCGATGACCGATTCGATTAGTAGGTATGCTCATGAGGTCGGAATTTGGGTCCGATGACCTGCCATGTGCAGGAAGGCGAATGTTGACACTGTGCGTTGCAAGGTGCACACCAAGGCGCTGGTGCGGTCTTTTTAGTCGAGTTCGGAAGTTGGGGTCGATGTCCTGATCGGAGGTGCAAGCTACACAGGTGTGGGAATCGGACAAATAGCTTATATAGGGGAGGTGTATGCTTCGTTGGGTCGACTCCCCGGGTTGAGCGCACCGCGCCAACCTCAAAGACCCTACGGTATGGATGAAGTCGGAAGTTGGGTCCGATGACCGATTCGATATGTAGGCATACTCGCGAGGTCGGAATTTGGGTCCGATGACCTGCCACGTGCAGGAAGGCGAATGTTGGCACTGTGCGTTGCAAGGTGCGCACCAAGGCGCTGGTTCGGTCGTTGGAGGCGAGTTCGGAAGTTGGGGTCGATGTCTTGATCGGAGGTGCAAACTACACAGGTGTGGGAATCGGACAAATAGCTTATATAGGGGAGGTGTATGCTTCGTTGGGTCGACTCCCCGGGTTGAGCGCACCGCGCCAACCTCAAAGACCCTACGGTATGGATGAAGTCGGAAGTTGGGTCCGATGACCGATTCGATATGTAGGCATACTCGCGAGGTCGGAATTTGGGTCCGATGACCTGCCATGTGCAGGAAGGCGAATGTTGGGACTGTGCGTCGCAAGGTGCGCACCAAGGCGCTGGTGCCGTCGTTGCAGTCGAGTTCGGAAGTTGGGGTCGATGTCCTGGTCAGAGGTGCAAACTACACAGGTGTGGGAATCGGACAAATAGCTTATATAGGGGAGGTGTATGCTTCGATGGGTCGACTCCCTGGGTTGAGCGCACCGCGCCAACCTCAAAGACCCTACAGTATGGATGAAGTCGGAAGTTGGGTCCGATGACCGATTCGATACGTAGGCATATTGGCGAGGTCTGAATTTGTGTCCGATGACCTGCCATGCGCAGGAAGGCGGAATTTGGGTCCGATGACCGAGTTGATGGCGTGCCATGCGCAGAAAGGCGGAATTTGGGTCCGATGACCGAGTTGATGTTGATGGCCCGCCATGCACAGGAAGGCGGAATTTGGGTCCGATGACCGATTTGAAGGCGTGCCATACGCAAAAAGGCGGAGTTTGGGTCCGATGACCGAGTTGATATTGATGGCCCGCCATGCGCAGGAAGGCGGAATTTGGGTCCGATGACCTGACATACGCATGGAGTCCGACTCGGGGGCCGATGTTCGATTCGATGACTTGCATTGTGGGTAAAGTCGGAAGTTGTGGTCTTTGACCCGATTCGATGACCAGACTTCGGCTGCTTGAGAATCGGACAAATAACTTATATAGGGGAGGTAGTGTTCTCGAGCATCCTCCCCCCGTGCCCGTTTATGTCGATTGATGCTGGTGCTCGACTGGTTGGAGCGCTCGGATGCAAAAATCTTGCACCAGGATTTATCGATTGTGATGGACACGGCAAGTCTCCTGATTGCTATGCAGGAGCTCATCGTGAATCTCTATGCGGCCTTGGTATGGACTCGACCTGCGGAATGGTTCGGCAATGGTAGTCGCTCCAACACGTCCTTGCAATGGCCACAGAGGTGATTCGACTAGAGCTCCAGTCTAGCTTTTGGGTTGCTTGGCGGACTGGTATAGCCGCGATCGAGTTCCGGCCATGAACGTTTTAGATAGCTCTTGGGCTTTCTGGGACGGAAGTCGGAAGTTTGGGCTGTTGTCCGATTTGATGACCATTCTTCGGATGTGTGAGAATCGGACAAATAACTTATATAGGGGACTGTGTTGTCTCACGCAGCCCCCTCCGTGCCCCTCTATCTCGACCGATGTTGGTGCTTGAAAGGGTTGGGATCGCTCGGATTTATAAACGTGCACCACCATTTGTCGAGTGTGAGGGACGCGGCAGGTCTCCTAAATGCTATGCGGGCGCTCTCTGAGAATCTCTATCCGGCCTCGACACAGACTAGTCTTGCTGAATGGTTTGGCACTGGTAGTCGATCCAACACGTCGTTGTTGTGGCCGCCTAGGCGATTCGATTCGAGCCCCCGTCTAGCTTTTGGGTTGCTTGGCGGATTTTGCCCTATCCGCAAGTGAGCTCGGTCCCTAAACGTTCGAGAAACCCGATTGCTATGCGCCGACTCTCTTTCTTGCGAGCCTCCATCTAGCTTTTGGGTCTCTACGGAACGGAAGTCGGAATCTGGGACCGTTGTTTGATTCGACGAGGCAGACTACGGTTGTGCGAGAATCGGACAAATAACTTATATAGGGGAGGTGTTGACTGGAGCATTCTCCCCCGTGCCCCTCTAACTCGACCAATGCTGGCGCTCGAACGGTGGTAGCGCTCGGATTTTCATTGAGCGCCAGCATTGGTCGATTTAGAGGGGCATGCGAGATTCCCGAATGCTATGCGAGGGCTCTAACGGAAATGTCTATTGGTTTCGGTATGGATGCAATTGCGAGTGGTTCGGCAAAGGTAGTCGTTCCGATGCGTCCATGTCGTGGCCAAATCGATAATTCGATTTGAGCCCTCGTATAGCATTTGGGTCTCTCGATGTGATTCCGCATTCCAGTCCCTTTGGGCACTGCTTGAGCCGCATCCCAGGGGGTTCCCTTCCCAATAATCTGCCTCGCAACCCGATTGCTATGCGGTGAGGCTCCTCGGCCGCCTCGGAACTATCTGTGTATCAGACGCATCGCGGGATAAGGGGTTGGCAACGGTAGTCGCCCCAAGCGCGTCCGATGCTTGGACCATTCCGAGGCGGCCCTGAAGCCTCTTCCGTCTAGCCGTTGGGTCCTTCTCGCCGCATCCCTCGCCTCGCACCCCGATTGCTATGCGGTGAGGCTCCTCGGCCGCCTCGGAACTATCTGTGTATCGGACGCGTCGCGGGATAAGGGGTTGTCACTGGTAGTCGCCCCAAGCGCGTCCGATGCTTGGACCATTCCGAGGCGGCCCTGAAGCCTCTTCCGTCTAGCCGTTGGGTCCTTCTCGCCGCATCCCTCGCCTCGCACCCCGATTGCTATGCGGTGAGGCTCCTCGGCCGCCTCGGAACTATCTGTGTATCGGACGCGTCGCGGGATAAGGGGTTGTCATTGGTAGTCGCCCCAAGCGCGTCCGATGCTTGGACCATTCCGAGGCGGCCCTGAAGCCTCTTCCGTCTAGCCGTTGGGTCCTTCTCGCCGCATCCCTCGCCTCGCACCCCGATTGCTATGCGGTGAGGCTCCTCGGCCGCCTCGGAACTATCTGTGTATCGGACGCGTCGCGGGATAAGGGGTTGTCACTGGTAGTCGCCCCAAGCGCGTCCGATGCTTGGACCATTCCGAGGCGGCCCTGAAGCCTCTTCCGTCTAGCCGTTGGGTCCTTCTCGCCGCATCCCTCGCCTCGCACCCCGATTGCTATGCGGTGAGGCTCCTCGGCCGCCTCGGAACTATCTGTGTATCGGACGCGTCGCGGGATAAGGGGTTGTCACTGGTAGTCGCCCCAAGCGCGTTCGATGCTTGGACCATTCCGAGGCGGCCCTGAAGCCTCTTCCGTCTAGCCGTTGGGTCCTTCTCGCCGCATCCCTCGCCTCGCACCCCGATTGCTATGCGGTGAGGCTCCTCGGCCGCCTTGGAACTATCTGTGTATCGGACGCGTCGCGGGATAAGGGGTTGTCACTGGTAGTCGCCCCAAGCGCGTCCGATGCTTGGACCATTCCGAGGCGGACCCGAAGCCTCTTCCGTCTAGCCGTTGGGTCCTTCTCGCCGCATCCTTCGCCTCGCACCCCGATTGCTATGCGGTGAGGCTCCTCGGCCGCCTCGGAACTATCTGTGTATCGGACGCGTCGCGGGATAAGGGGTTGTCACTGGTAGTCGCCCCAAGCGCGTCCGATGCTTGGACCATTCCGAGGCGGACCCGAAGCCTCTTCCGTCTAGCCGTTGGGTCCTTCTCGCCGCATCCCTCGCCTCGCACCCCGATTGCTATGCGGTGAGGCTCCTCGGCCGCCTTGGAACTATCTGTGTATCGGACGCGTCGCGGGATAAGGGGTTGTCACTGGTAGTCGCCCCAAGCGCGTCCGATGCTTGGACCATTCCGAGGCGGACCCGAAGCCTCTTCCGTCTAGCCGTTGGGTCCTTCTCGCCGTATCCCTCGCCTCGCACCCCGATTGCTATGCGGTGAGGCTCCTCGGCCGCCTTGGAACTATCTGTGTATCGGACGCGTCGCGGGATAAGGGGTTGTCACTGGTAGTCGCCCCAAGCGCGTCCGATGCTTGGACCATTCCGAGGCGGACCCGAAGCCTCTTCCGTCTAGCCGTTGGGTCCTTCTCGCCGCATCCCTCGCCTCGCACCCCGATTGCTATGCGGTGAGGCTCCTCGGCCGCCTTGGAACTATCTGTGTATCGGACGCGTCGCGGGATAAGGGGTTGTCACTGGTAGTCGCCCCAAGCGCGTCCGATGCTTGGACCATTCCGAGGCGGCCCCGAAGCCTCTTCCGTGTAGCCGTTGGGTCCTTCTTGCCGCATCCCTCGCCTCGCACCCCGATTGCTATGCGGTGAGGCTCCTCGGCCGCCTTGGAACTATCTGTGTATCGGACGCGTTGCGGGATAAGGGGTTGTCACTGGTAGTCGCCCCAAGCGCGTCCGATGCTTGGACCATTCCGAGGCGGACCTGAAGCCTCTTCCCTCTAGCCGTTGGGGCTTTCTCGCCGCATCCCTCGCCTCGCACCCTGATTGCTATGCTGTGAGGCTCCTCGGCCGCCTTGGAACTATCTGTGTATCGGACGCATCGCGGGATAAGGGGTTGGCAGTGGTAGTCGCCCCAAGCGCATCCGATGCTTGGACCATTCCGAGGCGGCCCTGCAGCCTCTTCCGTCTAGCCGTTGGGGCCATCTCGCCGCATCCCCCACCTCGCACCACGATTGCTATGCGGTGAGGCTCCTTGGCCGCCTCGGAACTATCTGTGTATCGGACGCATCGCGGGATAAGGGGTTGTCACTGGTAGTCGCCCCAAGCGCGTCCGATGCTTGGACTATTCCGAGGCGGCCCTGCAGCCTCTTCCGTCTAGCCGTTGGGGCCATCTCGCTGCATCCCCCACCTCCTCGGCCGCCTCGGAACTATCTGTGTATCGGACGCATCGCGGGATAAGGGGTTGGCAGTGGTAGTCGCCCCAAGCGCGTCCGATGCTTGGACTATTCCGAGGCAGCCCTGCAGCCTCTTCCGTCTAGCCTTTGGGGCCATCTCGCCGCATCCCTCGCCTCGCACCCCGATTGCTATGCGGTGAGGCTCCTCGGCCGCCTGGGAACTATCTTCGTATCGGACGCATCGCGGGATAAGGGGTTGTCACTGGTAGTCGCCCCAAGCGCGTCCGATGCTTGGACTATTCCGAGGCGGCCCTGTGGCCTCTTCCGTCTAGCCATTGGGGCCATCTCGCCGCATCCCCCACCTCGCACCCCGATTGCTATGCGGTGAGGCTCTTCGGCCGCCTTGGAACTATCTTCGTATCGGACGCATCGCGGGATAAGGGGTTGTCACTGGTAGTGGCCCCAAGCGCGTCCGATGCTTGGACTATTCCGAGGCGGCCCTGCAGCCTCTTCCGTCTAGCCGTTGGGGCCATCTCGCCGCATCCCCCACCTCGCACCCCGATTGCTATGCGGTGAGGCTCCTCGGCCGCCTTGGAACTATCTTCGTATCGGACGCATCGCGGGATAAGGGGTTGTCACTGGTAGTCGCCCCAAGCGCGTCCGATGCTTGGACTATTCCGACGCGGCCCTGTGGCCTCTTCCGTCTAGCCGTTGGGGCCATCTCGCCGCATCCCCCACCTCGCACCCCGATTGCTATGCGGTGAGGCTCCTCGGCCGCCTTGGAACCATCTTCGTATCGGACGCATCGCGGGATAGGGGGCTGTCACTGGTAGTCGCCCCAAGCGTGTCCGATGCTTGGACCATTCCTAGGCGGCCCTGAAGCCTCTTCCGTCTAGCCGTTGGGGCCTTCCCGCCCCATCCCTCGCCTCGCACCCCCGATTGCTATGCGGTGAGGCTCCTCGGCCGCCTTGGAACCATCTGTGTATCGGACGCATCGCGGGATAAGGGGTTGGCACTGGCAGTCGCCCCAAGCGCGTCCGATGCTTGGACCATTCCGAGGTGGCCCTGAAGCCTCTTCCGTCTAGCCGTTGGGGCCTTCCCGCCCCATCCCTCGCCTCGCACCCCGATTGATATGCGGTGAGGCTCCTCGGCCGCCTTGGAACTATCTGTGTATCGGACGCATCGCGGGATAAGGGGTTGGCACTGGTAGTCGTCCCAATCGCATCCGATGCTTGGACCATTCCGAGGCGGCCCTGCAGCCTCTTCCGTTTAGCCGTCGGGGCCTTCCCGCCGCATCCCTCGCCTCGCATCCCGATTCCTATGCAGTGAGTCTTCTCGGCCGCCGCGGAACTATACCTGTTATTGCTACTGCATCCTTCGGCTGGTAACCTCCTCTGCCGCCTTGGAACGTTCTCTTTGTCGGACGCGTCGCGGGATAAGGGGTTGGCACTGGTAGTCGCCCCAAGCGCGCCCGATGCATAGACCGCTCCGAGTCGACCTTGCTTTCAGCCTCTCACATGCATAGACCTCTCTGAGTCGACCCTGCAGCCTCTCACGTTTAGCCTTTGGAATCTCGCCTCACAACATGATTGCTATCCTTGATGCATCCCTTGCCTCGAGCCCTGATTGCTTTCTTGGCTGCATCCCTCCTCTCCTCACAGCCCGGTTGTCATCACTGCTTCATCCGTCGCTTCATGCATTCTGGCTGCTGGGCCCTTCCCACCGCACACCTCGATTGCTATCTCTTCTGCATCACACACCCCGATTGCTATCTCTGCTACATCCCTCGGCTCTCACTTCTGCATCCTTCGCCTCACACCTCGATTGCTATCAATGCTGCATCCGTAACCTCACACCCCGATTGCTATGCGGGGAGGCTCCTTGGCCGCCTTGGAAATTTCTGTGTGTCGGACGCACCGCGGGATAAGGGGTTGGCACTGGTAGTCGCCCCAAGTGCGCCCGATTCTTAGACCGCTTCGAGGTGACCTCGTAGCCTCTTTCGTCCAGGCTTCCTGCCTTCAACGCCCTTTTTACACCTCGATTTCTATGCGCGGGCTCGTTGGCGTCTATCACCTCTCTGCGAAGAGTGGCACGATGATTGTTGGGGTAAATCGTAGCAGTCCGATCTCTGGCCTTGGGCCATTGTGAGGGCTGATCGATTTCCTGTGCGCATCTCGTGTTCGCCCAGTAACAGACTCGACGACTTGTAATCGGTCTTGTTCCCGATTGTTCCTGGAGGTAGTCTTCGGAACTCTTGGATTTGACCTGTCACTCGAACTGTCCTCTTCCGAGGATGCTTGTGTGTGTGTGCTTGTGCCATTTCCTTGGCGGTATTAACGAGATATTAAAGAGCGGAGTGAGCGCCTCGCCCAGCTATGTTTGGGGCTCTCACTCCCTTACCCGGTGTGCGACCGCTTTGCACGTAGGTTGCGGAGCATCGCGACTCTTTCGATGTTTGGCGGTTGTCTTCCGGTGATGCGTTGGTCCCGAAGTGCACGTTACTAGCATTTCTGCCATTGTTCTCGATCTTTGGCACGTTCCTTCGTTGCAATTGGATATATATCTCCGTTTATACGCGCAGGCTTCTCCCGCCTATTCAGCGCTGTCCCACTCTCAGCACTCTCGTGGTCTCCTTGGCTTCTCTCTCCCGTGAGCGAGCTCTCTTCTCGAGTCTTTTCCATGTCCCATGGAGGTTGC
>NW_026728848.1:432500-455000 GCF_030272615.1 Cryptomeria japonica | reverse complement strand
CCTTGCCTGGGCTGCGCACCAGGGCGGGCTCAAGATGGCACCCGCGTTCCTTTTTTTTCACTATCTTTCAAAACGGAAATTTTAAAATCTCATTTTTGTTTGCCTTTTTCTGGAAATTAGTGAAGGCAGCGCATCAAAGGTGCGCACCTCGCTGCCCACCACGGTGCGCAACGCCGGTGGGCACCCGGGAGTGCTTCGAAGTGTGCTCCAAGGTGCTGCGTGCACGTTGTCGGAGCCCGGTTTGCCCCGGGTGCGCACCTCGCGTGCACCTTCGTCGGGGTGGGCACCTTGGCTGGGTTTGCCCCGGCTGCGCTCCGAAGCGGGGTTATTGGAGCGCCGCCTCTTTTTTTGTCGGAGCGTTTGGTGGGGTTTCTCGCATTGGCTCTTCCGAGGCCCGGTTGCCACCCTGGCGCGCACGAAGTCGGAAGTAGGGTTAATTGCCCGGGTGCGCACCTTTGCCAGGGTGGGCACCTTACCTGGGCTGCGCACCAGGGCGGGCTCAAGATGGCACGCGCGTTCCGTTTTTTTCACTATCTTTCAAAACGGAAATTTTAAAATCTCCTTTTTTTTTTGCCTTTTCTGGAAATTAGTGAAGGCAGCGCATCAAAGGTGCGCACCTCGCTGCCCACCTTGGTGTGCTCTGAGGTGCGCACCCGGGAGCGCTACGAAGTGTGCTCCAAGGTGCGGCGTGCACGTTGTCGGAGCCCGGTTTGCCCCGGGTGCGCACCTCGCCTGCACCTTGGCCGGGGTGGGCACCTTGGCTGGGTTTGCCCAGGGTGCGCTCCGAAGCGGGGTTACTGGAGCGCCCCCTCTTTTTTTGTCAGAGCGTTTGGTGGGGTTTCTCGCATTGGCTCTTCCCAGGCCCGGTTGTTGGGTGCGCTCCCACCCTGGCGCGCGCGAAGTTGGAAGTTGGGTTAATTGCCCGGGCGCGCACCTTCGCCAGGGTGGGCACCTTGGTGCGCACACCTTGGCTGGGCTGCGCACCAGGGCGGGCTCAAGATGGCACCAGCATTCCCTTTTTCTCACTATCTTTCAAAACGGAAATTTTAAAATCTCGTTTTTTTTTTGCCTTTTATGGAAATTAGTGAAGGCATCGCATCAAAGGTGCGCACCTCGCTGCCCACCTTGGTGTGCTCCGAGGTGCCCACCACGGTGCGCAACGCCGGTGTGAACCCGGGAGCGCCCCGATGTGTGCTCCAAGGTGCGGCGTGCACGAAGTCGGACCCCGGTTTGCCCCGGGTGCGCACCTCGCGTGCACCTTGGTGCGCACACCTTGGCTGGGTTGCGCGGCCTGGTGGGCACCATGGTGCGCACCAAGGAGCGCTCCGAAGTGTGCTCCAAGGTGCGGCGTGCACGAAGTCGGAGCCCGGTTTGCCCCGGGTACGCACCTCGCGTGCACCTTCGCCGGGGTGGGCACCTCGGCTGGGTTGCGCGCCCTGGTGCGCACCAAGGAGCGCTCCGAAGTGTGCTCCAAGGTGCGGCGTGCACGAAGTCGGAGCCCGGTTTGCCCCGGGTGCGCACCTTCGCCGCGGTGCGCACCATGGCGTGCACGAAGTCGGAGCCCGGTTTGCCCCGGGTGCGCACCTCGCGTGCACCTTCGGCGGGGTTGCGCGCCCTGGTGGGCACCATGGTGCGCACCAAGGAGCGCTCCGAAGTGTGCTCCAAGGTGCGGCGTGCACGAAGTCGGAGCCCGGTTTGCCCCGGGTGCGCACCTCGCGTGCACCTTCGGCGGGGTTGCGCGCCCTGGTGGGCACCATGGTGCGCACCAAGGAGCGCTCCGAAGTGTGCTCCAAGGTGCGGCGTGCACGAAGTCGGAGCCCGGTTTGCCCCGGGTGCGCACCTCGCGTGCACCTTCGCCGCGGTGGGCACCATGGCGTGCACGAAGTCGGAGCCCGGTTTGCCCCGGGTGCGCACCTCGCGTGCACCTTCGCCGGGGTGGGCACCTCGGCTGGGTTGCGCGCCCTGGTGCGCACCAAGGAGCGCTCCGAAGTGTGCTCCAAGGTGCGGCGTGCACGAAGTCGGAGCCCGGTTTGCCCCGGGTGCGCACCTCGCGTGCACCTTCGCCAGGGTGGGCACCTCGGTGCGCACACCTTCTCAATGTTTTCTTGCCTTTTCTGGAAATTGGTGAAGGCAGCGCATCAAAGGTGCGCACCTCGGTGTGCTCCGAGGTGCGAACCCGAGAGCGCTCCGAGGTGCCCACGAAGTCGAAAGTCGGGTTAATTGCATTGTTTTCCCCGGGTGCGCTCCGAGGTGCGCAACATCGGCGCGCACCAAGGAGGGCTCCGAAGTGTGCTCCAAGGTGCGCACGATGGCGTGCACCTCTGGTGCGCACGATTCGGAGCTCGATTTGACCGGGGTGCGCACACCTTGGCTGGGTTGCGCACCTTTTGTGCGCTCCAAGGTGCGCACGAAGTCGGAGCTCGGTTTGCCCCGGGTGCGCACCTTCGCCAGGGTGCGCACCTTGATGCGCACGCCTTGGCTGGGCTGCGCACCTTGGTGGGCGCCATGGTGCGCACCTTTCGTGCGCTCCAAGGTGCGCACGAAGTCGGAGCTCGGTTTGCCCCGGGTGCGCACCTTGGTGGGCGCCATGGTGCACTCCGAGGTGCCCAAGATTGGTGCGCACCAAGGAGCGCTCCGAAGTGCGCTCCAAGGTGCGCGCGAAGTCGAAAGTTGGGTTAATTGTCCGGTTTGCCTCGGGTGCGCACCTTGCGTGCACCTTCGCCAGGGTGGGCGCCTTGGTGCGCACACCTTGGCTGGGCTGCGCACACCTTGGCACCCGCGTTTCCTTCATTTTAAATTTTTTTTTTTTACAATCTCTCAAGTGGGAAATTCTATAATCTCAACTTTTTTTGCCTTTTCAGGAAACTTTTGAATGGAGCGCATCATTGGTGCGCTCCGAAGTGTGCTCCAAAGCTCTCTCCAGCTGCGTGCACCTGCCCCGGCCGCGCACCCGGCCCCGCCCAGCTTCGCTCACCTGTCCCGGGCGTCTGGTGCGGAACCTTAGAGTAAGAAACATCACCGTGCACCTTGGCCAACGTGCGCGACTCGACCGAGCGCGCACTGGCCGAGGTGCACACCGATTTCACCTGGGTGCGCGCGCAGCACCTCGGGCGCACCGGGGTGCGCGCACAACGCCCGGGTTGCACCGTGGCCTGTGTGCTCGGGGCGCCTCGGGTGCGCGCTCGGTGTCGCCCCCGCGCGCGCGGTAGTGCGGGCAGCGCACCCCGGCCCGGCCCGGCCCCGACGAGAACGCAAACGGGCAAAAGGTTTATTCAAATAGCATTGCGACGCCCGGCGAAAAACTAAAAAAGGGTGCAACACCGGGACTTCCCGGGAGGTCACCCATCCCAGTACTACTCCGGCCCAAGCGTGCTTAACTGCGGAGTTCTGATGGGATCCGGTGCACTAACGCTGGTATGATCGCACCCGTTATGAGCTTGTCGCAGTGTGTACTTAGCAAACCGCGACCCACGTGCGAATCCACCCCGGCCACCCACCCCCGTCGAGGTGCACACCCTCCCTCGCGAAGTGCGCCCCGTTCGCCAAGTGTGAGCCCTGCCCGGGTGCGCGCACCTTGCTAGGGCGTCGGGTGTGCACCCGGCCCGGCCTACGTGCGTGCACCTGGAGGGGGCGTCGTGTGCGTGCAGTGTCCCGTCTGCAACGCGGTGCCCACACACCACCTCGGGCGCAACGACCTGCGCTCACATGTGGGCCGAGTGCACCTTGGTGCATGTTCGGGGCGCCTCGGGTGCACGCTCGATCTTGCCCCGGTGCACCAAGGCGCTCGGTTTGCCCCGGGTGCGCACTTGGTGCAAGGTGGGCACCCAAAATAGGGATCAAGCACCAAAACACAAGTTTCGGGATGCAAAATGGGACCCAAGGACCACAAATGCGTTCCAAGACCCATGATGGGTCCACGAGAACAAAAATGTGTTCCGAGACTTAATAAACAAATATTGGGTTTTAGGAGAAGAAACATGCTCTGATGCCCAAAACGAGAATCGACCCCGAAAAGGCCACAGGCCAAAAGTGGGATGCGAGACAAAAAAAAATGGGACCCGAGGACCAAAATTGGGTTCCCAGGTCGAAGACAGGGCAACCGGACAAGAAACGACCTCTAAGGCTCGAAATGAGTCCCGACGACTAAAACTTGACAAGAAGCACCCATCAGGCACCCAACTCGACACCCATGGGATGCCGACCCACCCGGGCTTCCACCTAGCACACCTTGGCACCCACCCACCCTCGCACCCAACCTCGCACCCAACTTAGCACCTTTGAACCCACATTGGCACTCACCCTGACCCTGGCACCTTGGAACCCACATTGGCACTCACCTTGACCCTGGCACCCACCTTTGCACTCACCTTGGGACCCACCCTGGCTCCCACCTCGGCACCCACCCAGACACCCACCTTGGTTCCTTGGCACCCACCTTGGATCCTTGGCACCCACCCCGACACCCACCTTGGCACGCAACTTGGCTACTTGCCACCCACCTTGGCTCCTTGACGCCCACCCCGACAACCACCCCGTGACCTACCCTGGCTAGGGTTGGTGCACACCCACCCTGGTGCCCACCTTGGCACCCACCCTATGACCCACCTTGGCACGCACCTTAGTACCCACCCCGTTACCCACCCTAGGACCCACCCCGTGACCCACCTTGGCCAGGGTGGGTGCCTTGGTGCGCACAACTTGCCTGGGCTGCACACCAGGGCGGGCTCAAGATGGCACCCGCGTTCCGTTTTTTTCACTATCTTTCAAAACGGAAATTTTAAAATCTCATTTTTTTCTTTTTTTTGCCTTTTCTGGAAATTAGTGAAGGCAGCGCATCAAAGGTGCGCAATGCTGGTGCGAACCCGGGAGCGCTCCGATGTGTGCTCCAAGGTGCGGCGTGCACGAAGTCCGAGCCCGGTTTGCCCCGGGTGCGCACCTCGCGTGCACCTTCGCCGGGGTGAGCACCTTGGCTGGGTTGCGCGCCCTGGTGCGTACCAAGGAGCGCTCTGAAGTGTGCTCCAAGGTGCGGCGTGCACGAAGTCGGAGCCCGGTTTGCCCCGGGTGTGCACCTCGGGTGCGCACCTCGCGTGCACCTTCGCTGCGGTGGGCACCTTGGCTGGGTTGCGCGCCTTGGTGGGCACCATGCAGTGCACGAAGTCGGAGCCCGGTTTGCCCCGGGCGCGCACCTCCGCCAGGGTGGGCACCTTGGTGCGCACAACTTGCCTGGGCTGCGCACCAGGAAGGGCTCAAGATGGCACCCGCGTTCCGTTTTTTTCACTATCTTTCAGAACGGAAATTTTAAAATATCGTTTTTTTTTGCCTTTTCTGGAAATTAGTGAAGGCAGCGCATCAAAGGTGCGCAACGCTGGTGCGAACCTGGGAGCGCTCCGATGTGTGCTCCAAGGTGCGGCGTGCACGAAGTCGGAGCCCGGTTTGCCCCGGGTGCGCCCTGGTGGGCACCATGGTGCGCACCAAGGAGCGCTCCGAAGTGTGCTCCAAGGTGCGGCCTGCACGAAGTCGGAGCCCGGTTTGCCCCGGGTGTGCACCTCGGGTGGGCACCTTGGTGCGCATGCCTTGCCTGGGCTGCGCACCAGGGCGGGCTCAAGATGGCACCCGCGTTCCTTTTTTTTCACTATCTTTCAAAACGGAAATTTTAAAATCTCATTTTTTTTTGCCTTTTTCTGGAAATTAGTGAAGGCAGCGCATCAAAGGTGCGCACCTCGCTGCCCACCACGGTGCGCAACGCCGGTGGGCACCCGGGAGTGCTTCGAAGTGTGCTCCAAGGTGCTGCGTGCACGTTGTCGGAGCCCGGTTTGCCCCGGGTGCGCACCTCGCGTGCACCTTCGTCGGGGTGGGCACCTTGGCTTGGTTTGCCCCGGCTGCGCTCCGAAGCGGGGTTATTGGAGCGCCGCCTCTTTTTTTGTCGGAGCGTTTGGTGGGGTTTCTCGCATTGGCTCTTCCGAGGCCCGGTTGCCACCCTGGCGCGCACGAAGTCGGAAGTAGGGTTAATTGCCCGGGTGCGCACCTTTGCCAGGGTGGCACCTTACCTGGGCTGCGCACCAGGGCGGGCTCAAGATGGCACGCGCGTTCCGTTTTTTTCACTATCTTTCAAAACGGAAATTTTAAAATCTCCTTTTTTTTTTGCCTTTTCTGGAAATTAGTGAAGGCAGCGCATCAAAGGTGCGCACCTCGCTGCCCACCTTGGTGTGCTCTGAGGTGCGCACCCGGGAGCGCTACGAAGTGTGCTCCAAGGTGCGGCGTGCACGTTGTCGGAGCCCGGTTTGCCCCGGGTGCGCACCTCGCCTGCACCTTGGCCGGGGTGGGCACCTTGGCTGGGTTTGCCCAGGGTGCGCTCCGAAGCGGGGTTACTGGAGCGCCCCCTCTTTTTTTGTCAGAGAGTTTGGTGGGGTTTCTCGCATTGGCTCTTCCCAGGCCCGGTTGTTGGGTGCGCTCCCACCCTGGCGCGCGCGAAGTTGGAAGTTGGGTTAATTGCCCGGGCGCGCACCTTCGCCAGGGTGGGCACCTTGGTGCGCAAACCTTGGCTGGGCTGCGCACCAGGGCGGGCTCAAGATGGCACCAGCATTCCCTTTTTCTCACTATCTTTCAAAACGGAAATTTTAAAATCTCGTTTTTTTTTTGCCTTTTATGGAAATTAGTGAAGGCATCGCATCAAAGGTGCGCACCTCGCTGCCCACCTTGGTGTGCTCCGAGGTGCCCACCACGGTGCGCAACGCCGGTGCGAACCCGGGAGCGCCCCGATGTGTGCTCCAAGGTGCGGCGTGCACGAAGTCGGACCCCGGTTTGCCCCGGGTGCGCACCTCGCGTGCACCTTGGTGCGCACACCTTGGCTGGGTTGCGCGGCCTGGTGGGCACCATGGTGCGCACCAAGGAGCGCTCCGAAGTGTGCTCCAAGGTGCGGCGTGCACGAAGTCGGAGCCCGGTTTGCCCCGGGTGCGCACCTTCGCCGCGGTGGGCACCATGGCGTGCACGAAGTCGGAGCCCGGTTTGCCCCGGGTGCGCACCTCGCGTGCACCTTCGCCGGGGTGGGCACCTCGGCTGGGTTGCGCGCCCTGGTGCGCACCAAGGAGCGCTCTGAAGTGTGCTCCAAGGTGCGGCGTGCACGAAGTCGGAGCCCGGTTTGCCCCGGGTGTGCACCTCGCGTGCACCTTCGCTGCGGTGGGCACCTTGGCTGGGTTGCGCGCCTTGGTGGGCACCATGCAGTGCACGAAGTCGGAGCCCGGTTTGCCCCGGGCGCGCACCTCCGCCAGGGTGGGCACCTTGGTGCGCACAACTTGCCTGGGCTGCGCACCAGGAAGGGCTCAAGATGGCACCCGCGTTCCGTTTTTTTCACTATCTTTCAGAACGGAAATTTTAAAATATCGTTTTTTTTTGCCTTTTCTGGAAATTAGTGAAGGCAGCGCATCAAAGGTGCGCAACGCTGGTGCGAACCTGGGAGCGCTCCGATGTGTGCTCCAAGGTGCGGCGTGCACGAAGTCGGACCCCGGTTTGCCCCGGGTGCGCACCTCGCGTGCACCTTGGTGCGCACACCTTGGCTGGGTTGCGCGCCCTGGTGGGCACCATGGTGCGCACCAAGGAGCGCTCCGAAGTGTGCTCCAAGGTGCGGCGTGCACGAAGTCGGAGCCCGGTTTGCCCCGGGTGCGCACCTCGCGTGCACCTTCGCCGCGGTGGGCACCATGGCGTGCACGAAGTCGGAGCCCGGTTTGCCCCGGGTGCGCACCTCGCGTGCACCTTCGCCGGGGTGGGCACCTTGGTGTGCAGACCTTGGCTGGGTTGCGCGCCCTGGTGGGCACCATGGTGCGCACCAAGGAGCGCTCCGAAGTGTGCTCCAAGGTGCGGCCTGCACGAAGTCGGAGCCCGGTTTGCCCCGGGTGTGCACCTCGGGTGGGCACCTTGGTGCGCATGCCTTGCCTGGGCTGCGCACCAGGGCGGGCTCAAGATGGCACCCGCGTTCCTTTTTTTTCACTATCTTTCAAAACGGAAATTTTAAAATCTCATTTTTTTTGCCTTTTTCTGGAAATTAGTGAAGGCAGCGCATCAAAGGTGCGCACCTCGCTGCCCACCACGGTGCGCAACGCCGGTGGGCACCCGGGAGTGCTTCGAAGTGTGCTCCAAGGTGCTGCGTGCACGTTGTCGGAGCCCGGTTTGCCCCGGGTGCGCACCTCGCGTGCACCTTCGTCGGGGTGGGCACCTTGGCTGGGTTTGCCCCGGCTGCGCTCCGAAGCGGGGTTATTGGAGCGCCGCCTCTTTTTTTGTCGGAGCGTTTGGTGGGGTTTCTCGCATTGGCTCTTCCGAGGCCCGGTTGCCACCCTGGCGCGCACGAAGTCGGAAGTAGGGTTAATTGCCCGGGTGCGCACCTTTGCCAGGGTGGGCACCTTACCTGGGCTGCGCACCAGGGCGGGCTCAAGATGGCACGCGCGTTCCGTTTTTTTCACTATCTTTCAAAACGGAAATTTTAAAATCTCCTTTTTTTTTTGCCTTTTCTGGAAATTAGTGAAGGCAGCGCATCAAAGGTGCGCACCTCGCTGCCCACCTTGGTGTGCTCTGAGGTGCGCACCCGGGAGCGCTACGAAGTGTGCTCCAAGGTGCGGCGTGCACGTTGTCGGAGCCCGGTTTGCCCCGGGTGCGCACCTCGCCTGCACCTTGGCCGGGGTGGGCACCTTGGCTGGGTTTGCCCAGGGTGCGCTCCGAAGCGGGGTTACTGGAGCGCCCCCTCTTTTTTTGTCAGAGCGTTTGGTGGGGTTTCTCGCATTGGCTCTTCCCAGGCCCGGTTGTTGGGTGCGCTCCCACCCTGGCGCGCGCGAAGTTGGAAGTTGGGTTAATTGCCCGGGCGCGCACCTTCGCCAGGGTGGGCACCTTGGTGCGCACACCTTGGCTGGGCTGCGCACCAGGGCGGGCTCAAGATGGCACCAGCATTCCCTTTTTCTCACTATCTTTCAAAACGGAAATTTTAAAATCTCGTTTTTTTTTTGCCTTTTATGGAAATTAGTGAAGGCATCGCATCAAAGGTGCGCACCTCGCTGCCCACCTTGGTGTGCTCCGAGGTGCCCACCACGGTGCGCAACGCCGGTGCGAACCCGGGAGCGCCCCGATGTGTGCTCCAAGGTGCGGCGTGCACGAAGTCGGACCCCGGTTTGCCCCGGGTGCGCACCTCGCGTGCACCTTGGTGCGCACACCTTGGCTGGGTTGCGCGGCCTGGTGGGCACCATGGTGCGCACCAAGGAGCGCTCCGAAGTGTGCTCCAAGGTGCGGCGTGCACGAAGTCGGAGCCCGGTTTGCCCCGGGTACGCACCTCGCGTGCACCTTCGCCGGGGTGGGCACCTCGGCTGGGTTGCGCGCCCTGGTGCGCACCAAGGAGCGCTCCGAAGTGTGCTCCAAGGTGCGGCGTGCACGAAGTCGGAGCCCGGTTTGCCCCGGGTGCGCACCTTCGCCGCGGTGCGCACCATGGCGTGCACGAAGTCGGAGCCCGGTTTGCCCCGGGTGCGCACCTCGCGTGCACCTTCGGCGGGGTTGCGCGCCCTGGTGGGCACCATGGTGCGCACCAAGGAGCGCTCCGAAGTGTGCTCCAAGGTGCGGCGTGCACGAAGTCGGAGCCCGGTTTGCCCCGGGTGCGCACCTCGCGTGCACCTTCGGCGGGGTTGCGCGCCCTGGTGGGCACCATGGTGCGCACCAAGGAGCGCTCCGAAGTGTGCTCCAAGGTGCGGCGTGCACGAAGTCGGAGCCCGGTTTGCCCCGGGTGCGCACCTCGCGTGCACCTTCGCCGCGGTGGGCACCATGGCGTGCACGAAGTCGGAGCCCGGTTTGCCCCGGGTGCGCACCTCGCGTGCACCTTCGCCGGGGTGGGCACCTCGGCTGGGTTGCGCGCCCTGGTGCGCACCAAGGAGCGCTCCGAAGTGTGCTCCAAGGTGCGGCGTGCACGAAGTCGGAGCCCGGTTTGCCCCGGGTGCGCACCTCGCGTGCACCTTCGCCAGGGTGGGCACCTCGGTGCGCACACCTTCTCAATGTTTTCTTGTCTTTTCTGGAAATTGGTGAAGGCAGCGCATCAAAGGTGCGCACCTCGGTGTGCTCCGAGGTGCGAACCCGAGAGCGCTCCGAGGTGCCCACGAAGTCGAAAGTCGGGTTAATTGCATTGTTTTCCCCGGGTGCGCTCCGAGGTGCGCAACATCGGCGCGCACCAAGGAGGGCTCCGAAGTGTGCTCCAAGGTGCGCACGATGGCGTGCACCTCTGGTGCGCACGATTCGGAGCTCGGTTTGACCGGGGTGCGCACACCTTGGCTGGGTTGCGCACCTTTTGTGCGCTCCAAGGTGCGCACGAAGTCGGAGCTCGGTTTGCCCCGGGTGCGCACCTTCGCCAGGGTGCGCACCTTGATGCGCACGCCTTGGCTGGGCTGCGCACCTTGGTGGGCGCCATGGTGCGCACCTTTCGTGCGCTCCAAGGTGCGCACGAAGTCGGAGCTCGGTTTGCCCCGGGTGCGCACCTTGGTGGGCGCCATGGTGCACTCCGAGGTGCCCAAGATTGGTGCGCACCAAGGAGCGCTCCGAAGTGCGCTCCAAGGTGCGCGCGAAGTCGAAAGTTGGGTTAATTGTCCGGTTTGCCTCGGGTGCGCACCTTGCGTGCACCTTCGCCAGGGTGGGCGCCTTGGTGCGCACACCTTGGCTGGGCTGCGCACACCTTGGCACCCGCGTTTCCTTCATTTTAAATTTTTTTTTTTTACAATCTCTCAAGTGGGAAATTCTATAATCTCAACTTTTTTTGCCTTTTCAGGAAACTTTTGAATGGAGCGCATCATTGGTGCGCTCCGAAGTGTGCTCCAAAGCTCTCTCCAGCTGCGTGCACCTGCCCCGGCCGCGCACCCGGCCCCGCCCAGCTTCGCTCACCTGTCCCGGGCGTCTGGTGCGGAACCTTAGAGTAAGAAACATCACCGTGCACCTTGGCCAACGTGCGCGACTCGACCGAGCGCGCACTGGCCGAGGTGCACACCGATTTCACCTGGGTGCGCGCGCAGCACCTCGGGCGCACCGGGGTGCGCGCACAACGCCCGGGTTGCACCGTGGCCTGTGTGCTCGGGGCGCCTCGGGTGCGCGCTCGGTGTCGCCCCCGCGCGCGCGGTAGTGCGGGCAGCGCACCCCGGCCCGGCCCGGCCCCGACGAGAACGCAAACGGGCAAAAGGTTTATTCAAATAGCATTGCGACGCCCGGCGAAAAACTAAAAAAGGGTGCAACACCGGGACTTCCCGGGAGGTCACCCATCCCAGTACTACTCCGGCCCAAGCGCGCTTAACTGCGGAGTTCTGATGGGATCCGGTGCACTAACGCTGGTATGATCGCACCCGTTATGAGCTTGTCGCAGTGTGTACTTAGCAAACCGCGACCCACGTGCGAATCCACCCCGGCCACCCACCCCCGTCGAGGTGCACACCCTCCCTCGCGAAGTGCGCCCCGTTCGCCAAGTGTGAGCCCTGCCCGGGTGCGCGCACCTTGCTAGGGCGTCGGGTGTGCACCCGGCCCGGCCTACGTGCGTGCACCTGGAGGGGGCGTCGTGTGCGTGCAGTGTCCCGTCTGCAACGCGGTGCCCACACACCACCTCGGGCGCAACGACCTGCGCTCACATGTGGGCCGAGTGCACCTTGGTGCATGTTCGGGGCGCCTCGGGTGCACGCTCGATCTTGCCCCGGTGCACCAAGGCGCTCGGTTTGCCCCGGGTGCGCACTTGGTGCAAGGTGGGCACCCAAAATAGGGATCAAGCACCAAAACACAAGTTTCGGGATGCAAAATGGGACCCAAGGACCACAAATGCGTTCCAAGACCCATGATGGGTCCACGAGAACAAAAATGTGTTCCGAGACTTAATAAACAAATATTGGGTTTTAGGAGAAGAAACATGCTCTGATGCCCAAAACGAGAATCGACCCCGAAAAGGCCACAGGCCAAAAGTGGGATGCGAGACAAAAAAAAATGGGACCCGAGGACCAAAATTGGGTTCCCAGGTCGAAGACAGGGCAACCGGACAAGAAACGACCTCTAAGGCTCGAAATGAGTCCCGACGACTAAAACTTGACAAGAAGCACCCATCAGGCACCCAACTCGACACCCATGGGATGCCGACCCACCCGGGCTTCCACCTAGCACACCTTGGCACCCACCCACCCTCGCACCCAACCTCGCACCCAACTTAGCACCTTTGAACCCACATTGGCACTCACCCTGACCCTGGCACCTTGGAACCCACATTGGCACTCACCTTGACCCTGGCACCCACCTTTGCACTCACCTTGGGACCCACCCTGGCTCCCACCTCGGCACCCACCCAGACACCCACCTTGGTTCCTTGGCACCCACCTTGGATCCTTGGCACCCACCCCGACACCCACCTTGGCACGCAACTTGGCTACTTGCCACCCACCTTGGCTCCTTGACGCCCACCCCGACAACCACCCCGTGACCTACCCTGGCTAGGGTTGGTGCACACCCACCCTGGTGCCCACCTTGGCACCCACCCTATGACCCACCTTGGCACGCACCTTAGTACCCACCCCGTTACCCACCCTAGGACCCACCCCGTGACCCACCTTGGCCAGGGTGGGTGCACCCACCCTGGTGCCCACCTTGGCACCCACCCATCCTAGCACCCAGCCTGTGACCGGGCTTGGAACCCAACCTTGCACCCGCACCCGTCTTGGCCAGTGTGGGTGCGCACCCATCCTGGCACCCACGTTGTGACACACCCTTTAACCCACGCACCCTAGCACCCACGTTGGCACCCACCTTGGAACCCAACCTAGCAACTTGGCACCCACCCCGTGACCCACCTTGGCATCCACCATAGCAGTCGCCGACTTGGCACCCACCTCGGCACCCACCTTGACACTTGTGGACCCACCTTGCCACTCACCCTAGCATCGACCCATCCTAGCACCCACCCTGGCACCTTTGCACCCTAGCACTCACCCATCCTAGCACCTAACCTGTGACCCACCTTGACACTCACCCTCGCACCCACCTTGGAACCCAACCTAGCACCCACCCACCCTGACACCAACCCTAGCACCTACCCACCCTTGCACCCACCCTGTGACCCATCTTGGCACCCACCCATCCTACCACTCAACCTATCACCCACCTTCTCACCCACCTTGGCATCCACCTTAGCACCCACCCACACTGGCACCTTGGCACCCACCTCGGGCAAGGTGGGTGCACACCCACCCTGGCACCCAATTTAGAACCCACCGAGCATGTTACCCACCTTGGCACCCACATTGCAGCCCACCCTAGTACCCACCCTATGACCCACATTGGCATCCACACCCTAGCACCCAGGCACCTCGACACCCGCCTTGACACCCACCCTAGCACTGAACCTGTGACCCACCTTGGAACTCACCCTAGAACCCACCCACCCTGTGAACCACCTTGGCATCCACCTTAGCACCCACCCACCTTGGCACCCACTCTAGCACTCACCCATCCTAACACCCAACTTGTTACCCACCTTGGCACCCGCCCTCGCGTCCACCTTGAAACCCACCCTAGCACCCACCCACGCAGGAGCCCACCTTGGCACCCAACCTAACACCCACGCATCCTGGCACCCAACTTGTGACCCACCTTGGAACCCACCCTAGTACCCACCTTTGAACCCACTATATCACCAACCCACCTTGGCACCCACCCTATGACCCTCTTTGGAATCCACCCTAGCACGCACCCACCCTGGCACCCACCATGGAGCGCACCCTAGCACCCACCCACCTCGGCACGCACCTCAACACCCACCTTGGTGTGCGCACTGCGCCAACCTCTCAAAGACCCTATGTGGTGCGCTCCAAAGTGTACACCTTTGGTGCGCTCCAAGGTGCGCACCTTTGGTGCACACCGAGGTGCACACCAAAGTGTGCACCGAGGTGAGCACCAAAGTGCACTCCAGGGTGCACACCAAGGCGTGCACCTTTGGTGCGGTCAATGCAAACGAATTCGGAAGTTGGGGTCGATGTCCTAATCGCTGCTGCAGACTACACGTATGAGAATCGGACAAATAGCTTTATATAGGGGAGGTGTTGCGTTTGATGGGTCGACTCCCCTGGTTGTGTGCACTGCACCAACTTCAAAGACCCTGTCTTGTTTAAGAAGTCAAAAGTTGGGGTGGATGTCCTAATCATTGCTGCAGTCTACGCATGTATGAGAATCAGACAAATAGCTTATATAGGGGAGGTGTTGCATTCGGTGGGTTGACTCCCCTGGTTGTGCGCACTGCGCCAACCTCAAAGACCCCGCATAGCAGAAGAAGTCGGAAGTCGGATTTTGGTGAGCACCAAGGCGTGCACCTTTGGTGCGGTCAACGCAGACGAATTCAGAAGTTGGGGTGGATGTCCTAATCGTTGTTGCAGGCTACACATGTATGAGAATCAGACAAATAGCTTATATAGGGGAGGTGTTGGGTTTGATGGGTCAACTCCCTTGGTTGTGCGCATTACGCCAACCTCAAAGACCTTGTTTTCGTTAAGAAGTCAAAAGTTGGGGTCAATGTCCTAATGGCTCCTGCAGGCTACACATGTATGAGAATCGGACAAATAGCTTATATAGGGGAGGTGTTGGGTTTGATGGGTCGACTCCCCTGGTTGTGCGCATTACGTCAACCTCAAAGACCTTGTTTTCGTTAAGAAGTCAAAAGTTGGGGTCGATGTCCTAATTGCTCCTGTAGACTACACATGTATGAGAATCAGACAAATAGCTTATATAGGGGAGGTGTTGGGTTTGATGGGTTGACTCCCCTAGTTGTTCGCATTACACCAACCTCAAAGACCTTGTTTTCGTTTAGAAGCCGAAAGTTGGGGTCGATGTCCTAATTGCTCCTGCAGGCTACGCATGTATGAGAATCAGACAAATAGCTTATATAGGGGAGGTGTTGGGTTTGATGGGTCGACTCCCCTGGTTGTGCGCATTGCGCCAACCTCAAAGACCCTGCATTGCGGATGAAGTCGAAAGTCAGAGTTTGGTGTGCTACAAGGTGTGGTCGAAGGTGCTCACCTAGGTGTGCACCTTTGGAGCACAGGAAAAGTGCCCTCCAAAAGTGCACACCTTTGGAGTGCACAAAAGTGCCCTCCAAAAGTGCGCACCTTTGGAGCGCAGAAAAGTGCCCTCCAAAAAGTGCCCTCCAAAAGTGCGCACCTTTGGAGCGCAGAAAAGTGCCCTCCAAAAAGTGCCCTCCAAAAGTGCGCACCTTTGGAGCGCAGAAAAGTGCCCTCCAAAAAGTGCCCTCCAAAAGTGCGCACCTTTGGAGCGCAGAAAAGTGCCCTCCAAAAAGTGCCCTCCAAAAGTGCGCACCTTTGGAGCGCAGAAAAGTGCCCTCCAAAAAGTGCCCTCCAAAAGTGCGCACCTTTGGAGCGCAGAAAAGTGTCCTCCAAAAAGTGCCCTCCAAAAGTGCGCACCTTTGGAGCGCAGAAAAGTGCCCTCCAAAAAGTGCCCTCCAAAAGTGCGCACCTTTGGAGCGCAGAAAAGTGCCCTCCAAAAAGTGCCCTCCAAAAGTGCGCACCTTTGGAGCGCAGAAAAGTGCCCTCCAAAAAGTGCCCTCCAAAAGTGCGCACCTTTGGAGCGCAGAAAAGTGCCCTCCAAAAGTGCGCACCTTTGGAGCGCACAAAAGTGCCCTCCAAAAGTGCGCACTTTTGGTGCGCACCAAGGCGCTGGTTCGGTCGTTGCAGGCGAGTTCGGAAGTTGGGGTCGATGTCCTGAGCGGAGGTGCAAACTACACAGGTGTCGGAATCGGACAAATAGCTTATATAGGGGAGGTGTATGCTTCGATGGGTCGACTCCCCAGGTTGAGCGCACCGCGCCAACCTCAAAGACCCTACGGTATGGATGAAGTCGGAAGTTGGGTCCGATGACCGATTCGATTAGTAGGTATGCTCATGAGGTCGGAATTTGGGTCCGATGACCTGCCATGTGCAGGAAGGCG
This sequence comes from Cryptomeria japonica, assembly GCF_030272615.1. Taxonomy (NCBI): domain Eukaryota; kingdom Viridiplantae; phylum Streptophyta; class Pinopsida; order Cupressales; family Cupressaceae; genus Cryptomeria; species Cryptomeria japonica. The sequence goes on along the minus strand of NW_026728848.1, from coordinate 439,030 downwards.
AATGTTGGCACTGTGCGTTGCAAGGTGCACACCAAGGCGCTGGTGCGGTCTTTTTAGTCGAGTTCGGAAGTTGGGGTCGATGTCCTGATCGGAGGTGCAAGCTACACAGGTGTGGGAATCGGACAAATAGCTTATATAGGGGAGGTGTATGCTTCGTTGGGTCGACTCCCCGGGTTGAGCGCACCGCGCCAACCTCAAAGACCCTACGGTATGGATGAAGTCGGAAGTTGGGTCCGATGACCGATTCGATATGTAGGCATACTCGCGAGGTCGGAATTTGGGTCCGATGACCTGCCACGTGCAGGAAGGCGAATGTTGGCACTGTGCGTTGCAAGGTGCGCACCAAGGCGCTGGTTCGGTCGTTGGAGGCGAGTTCGGAAGTTGGGGTCGATGTCTTGATCGGAGGTGCAAACTACACAGGTGTGGGAATCGGACAAATAGCTTATATAGGGGAGGTGTATGCTTCGTTGGGTCGACTCCCCGGGTTGAGCGCACCGCGCCAACCTCAAAGACCCTACGGTATGGATGAAGTCGGAAGTTGGGTCCGATGACCGATTCGATATGTAGGCATACTCGCGAGGTCGGAATTTGGGTCCGATGACCTGCCATGTGCAGGAAGGCGAATGTTGGGACTGTGCGTCGCAAGGTGCGCACCAAGGCGCTGGTGCCGTCGTTGCAGTCGAGTTCGGAAGTTGGGGTCGATGTCCTGGTCAGAGGTGCAAACTACACAGGTGTGGGAATCGGACAAATAGCTTATATAGGGGAGGTGTATGCTTCGATGGGTCGACTCCCTGGGTTGAGCGCACCGCGCCAACCTCAAAGACCCTACAGTATGGATGAAGTCGGAAGTTGGGTCCGATGACCGATTCGATACGTAGGCATATTGGCGAGGTCTGAATTTGTGTCCGATGACCTGCCATGCGCAGGAAGGCGGAATTTGGGTCCGATGACCGAGTTGATGGCGTGCCATGCGCAGAAAGGCGGAATTTGGGTCCGATGACCGAGTTGATGTTGATGGCCCGCCATGCACAGGAAGGCGGAATTTGGGTCCGATGACCGATTTGAAGGCGTGCCATACGCAAAAAGGCGGAGTTTGGGTCCGATGACCGAGTTGATATTGATGGCCCGCCATGCGCAGGAAGGCGGAATTTGGGTCCGATGACCTGACATACGCATGGAGTCCGACTCGGGGGCCGATGTTCGATTCGATGACTTGCATTGTGGGTAAAGTCGGAAGTTGTGGTCTTTGACCCGATTCGATGACCAGACTTCGGCTGCTTGAGAATCGGACAAATAACTTATATAGGGGAGGTAGTGTTCTCGAGCATCCTCCCCCCGTGCCCGTTTATGTCGATTGATGCTGGTGCTCGACTGGTTGGAGCGCTCGGATGCAAAAATCTTGCACCAGGATTTATCGATTGTGATGGACACGGCAAGTCTCCTGATTGCTATGCAGGAGCTCATCGTGAATCTCTATGCGGCCTTGGTATGGACTCGACCTGCGGAATGGTTCGGCAATGGTAGTCGCTCCAACACGTCCTTGCAATGGCCACAGAGGTGATTCGACTAGAGCTCCAGTCTAGCTTTTGGGTTGCTTGGCGGACTGGTATAGCCGCGATCGAGTTCCGGCCATGAACGTTTTAGATAGCTCTTGGGCTTTCTGGGACGGAAGTCGGAAGTTTGGGCTGTTGTCCGATTTGATGACCATTCTTCGGATGTGTGAGAATCGGACAAATAACTTATATAGGGGACTGTGTTGTCTCACGCAGCCCCCTCCGTGCCCCTCTATCTCGACCGATGTTGGTGCTTGAAAGGGTTGGGATCGCTCGGATTTATAAACGTGCACCACCATTTGTCGAGTGTGAGGGACGCGGCAGGTCTCCTAAATGCTATGCGGGCGCTCTCTGAGAATCTCTATCCGGCCTCGACACAGACTAGTCTTGCTGAATGGTTTGGCACTGGTAGTCGATCCAACACGTCGTTGTTGTGGCCGCCTAGGCGATTCGATTCGAGCCCCCGTCTAGCTCTTGGGTTGCTTGGCGGATTTTGCCCTATCCGCAAGTGAGCTCGGTCCCTAAACGTTCGAGAAACCCGATTGCTATGCGCCGACTCTCTTTCTTGCGAGCCTCCATCTAGCTTTTGGGTCTCTACGGAACGGAAGTCGGAATCTGGGACCGTTGTTTGATTCGACGAGGCAGACTACGGTTGTGCGAGAATCGGACAAATAACTTATATAGGGGAGGTGTTGACTGGAGCATTCTCCCCCGTGCCCCTCTAACTCGACCAATGCTGGCGCTCGAACGGTGGTAGCGCTCGGATTTTCATTGAGCGCCAGCATTGGTCGATTTAGAGGGGCATGCGAGATTCCCGAATGCTATGCGAGGGCTCTAACGGAAATGTCTATTGGTTTCGGTATGGATGCAATTGCGAGTGGTTCGGCAAAGGTAGTCGTTCCGATGCGTCCATGTCGTGGCCAAATCGATAATTCGATTTGAGCCCTCGTATAGCATTTGGGTCTCTCGATGTGATTCCGCATTCCAGTCCCTTTGGGCACTGCTTGAGCCGCATCCCAGGGGGTTCCCTTCCCAATAATCTGCCTCGCAACCCGATTGCTATGCGGTGAGGCTCCTCGGCCGCCTCGGAACTATCTGTGTATCAGACGCATCGCGGGATAAGGGGTTGGCAACGGTAGTCGCCCCAAGCGCGTCCGATGCTTGGACCATTCCGAGGCGGCCCTGAAGCCTCTTCCGTCTAGCCGTTGGGTCCTTCTCGCCGCATCCCTCGCCTCGCACCCCGATTGCTATGCGGTGAGGCTCCTCGGCCGCCTCGGAACTATCTGTGTATCGGACGCGTCGCGGGATAAGGGGTTGTCACTGGTAGTCGCCCCAAGCGCGTCCGATGCTTGGACCATTCCGAGGCGGCCCTGAAGCCTCTTCCGTCTAGCCGTTGGGTCCTTCTCGCCGCATCCCTCGCCTCGCACCCCGATTGCTATGCGGTGAGGCTCCTCGGCCGCCTCGGAACTATCTGTGTATCGGACGCGTCGCGGGATAAGGGGTTGTCACTGGTAGTCGCCCCAAGCGCGTCCGATGCTTGGACCATTCCGAGGCGGCCCTGAAGCCTCTTCCGTCTAGCCGTTGGGTCCTTCTCGCCGCATCCCTCGCCTCGCACCCCGATTGCTATGCGGTGAGGCTCCTCGGCCGCCTCGGAACTATCTGTGTATCGGACGCGTCGCGGGATAAGGGGTTGTCATTGGTAGTCGCCCCAAGCGCGTCCGATGCTTGGACCATTCCGAGGCGGCCCTGAAGCCTCTTCCGTCTAGCCGTTGGGTCCTTCTCGCCGCATCCCTCGCCTCGCACCCCGATTGCTATGCGGTGAGGCTCCTCGGCCGCCTCGGAACTATCTGTGTATCGGACGCGTCGCGGGATAAGGGGTTGTCACTGGTAGTCGCCCCAAGCGCGTCCGATGCTTGGACCATTCCGAGGCGGCCCTGAAGCCTCTTCCGTCTAGCCGTTGGGTCCTTCTCGCCGCATCCCTCGCCTCGCACCCCGATTGCTATGCGGTGAGGCTCCTCGGCCGCCTCGGAACTATCTGTGTATCGGACGCGTCGCGGGATAAGGGGTTGTCACTGGTAGTCGCCCCAAGCGCGTTCGATGCTTGGACCATTCCGAGGCGGCCCTGAAGCCTCTTCCGTCTAGCCGTTGGGTCCTTCTCGCCGCATCCCTCGCCTCGCACCCCGATTGCTATGCGGTGAGGCTCCTCGGCCGCCTTGGAACTATCTGTGTATCGGACGCGTCGCGGGATAAGGGGTTGTCACTGGTAGTCGCCCCAAGCGCGTCCGATGCTTGGACCATTCCGAGGCGGACCCGAAGCCTCTTCCGTCTAGCCGTTGGGTCCTTCTCGCCGCATCCTTCGCCTCGCACCCCGATTGCTATGCGGTGAGGCTCCTCGGCCGCCTCGGAACTATCTGTGTATCGGACGCGTCGCGGGATAAGGGGTTGTCACTGGTAGTCGCCCCAAGCGCGTCCGATGCTTGGACCATTCCGAGGCGGACCCGAAGCCTCTTCCGTCTAGCCGTTGGGTCCTTCTCGCCGCATCCCTCGCCTCGCACCCCGATTGCTATGCGGTGAGGCTCCTCGGCCGCCTTGGAACTATCTGTGTATCGGACGCGTCGCGGGATAAGGGGTTGTCACTGGTAGTCGCCCCAAGCGCGTCCGATGCTTGGACCATTCCGAGGCGGACCCGAAGCCTCTTCCGTCTAGCCGTTGGGTCCTTCTCGCCGCATCCCTCGCCTCGCACCCCGATTGCTATGCGGTGAGGCTCCTCGGCCGCCTTGGAACTATCTGTGTATCGGACGCGTCGCGGGATAAGGGGTTGTCACTGGTAGTCGCCCCAAGCGCGTCCGATGCTTGGACCATTCCGAGGCGGACCCGAAGCCTCTTCCGTCTAGCCGTTGGGTCCTTCTCGCCGCATCCCTCGCCTCGCACCCCGATTGCTATGCGGTGAGGCTCCTCGGCCGCCTTGGAACTATCTGTGTATCGGACGCGTCGCGGGATAAGGGGTTGTCACTGGTAGTCGCCCCAAGCGCGTCCGATGCTTGGACCATTCCGAGGCGGCCCCGAAGCCTCTTCCGTCTAGCCGTTGGGTCCTTCTCGCCGCATCCCTCGCCTCGCACCCCGATTGCTATGCGGTGAGGCTCCTCGGCCGCCTCGGAACTATCTGTGTATCGGACGCGTCGCGGGATAAGGGGTTGTCACTGGTAGTCGCCCCAAGCGCGTCCGATGCTTGGACCATTCCGAGGCGGCCCCGAAGCCTCTTCCGTGTAGCCGTTGGGTCCTTCTCGCCGCATCCCTCGCCTCGCACCCCGATTGCTATGCGGTGAGGCTCCTCGGCCGCCTTGGAACTATCTGTGTATCGGACGCGTCGCGGGATAAGGGGTTGTCACTGGTAGTCGCCCCAAGCGCGTCCGATGCTTGGACCATTCCGAGGCGGACCTGAAGCCTCTTCCCTCTAGCCGTTGGGGCTTTCTCGCCGCATCCCTCGCCTCGCACCCTGATTGCTATGCTGTGAGGCTCCTCGGCCGCCTTGGAACTATCTGTGTATCGGACGCATCGCGGGATAAGGGGTTGGCAGTGGTAGTCGCCCCAAGCGCATCCGATGCTTGGACCATTCCGAGGCGGCCCTGCAGCCTCTTCCGTCTAGCCGTTGGGGCCATCTCGCCGCATCCCCCACCTCGCACCACGATTGCTATGCGGTGAGGCTCCTTGGCCGCCTCGGAACTATCTGTGTATCGGACGCATCGCGGGATAAGGGGTTGTCACTGGTAGTCGCCCCAAGCGCGTCCGATGCTTGGACTATTCCGAGGCGGCCCTGCAGCCTCTTCCGTCTAGCCGTTGGGGCCATCTCGCCGCATCCCCCACCTCCTCGGCCGCCTCGGAACTATCTGTGTATCGGACGCATCGCGGGATAAGGGGTTGGCAGTGGTAGTCGCCCCAAGCGCGTCCGATGCTTGGACTATTCCGAGGCAGCCCTGCAGCCTCTTCCGTCTAGCCTTTGGGGCCATCTCGCCGCATCCCTCGCCTCGCACCCCGATTGCTATGCGGTGAGGCTCCTCGGCCGCCTGGGAACTATCTTCGTATCGGACGCATCGCGGGATAAGGGGTTGTCACTGGTAGTCGCCCCAAGCGCGTCCGATGCTTGGACTATTCCGAGGCGGCCCTGTGGCCTCTTCCGTCTAGCCGTTGGGGCCATCTCGCCGCATCCCCCACCTCGCACCCCGATTGCTATGCGGTGAGGCTCTTCGGCCGCCTTGGAACTATCTTCGTATCGGACGCATCGCGGGATAAGGGGTTGTCACTGGTAGTGGCCCCAAGCGCGTCCGATGCTTGGACTATTCCGAGGCGGCCCTGCAGCCTCTTCCGTCTAGCCGTTGGGGCCATCTCGCCGCATCCCCCACCTCGCACCCCGATTGCTATGCGGTGAGGCTCCTCGGCCGCCTTGGAACTATCTTCGTATCGGACGCATCGCGGGATAAGGGGTTGTCACTGGTAGTCGCCCCAAGCGCGTCCGATGCTTGGACTATTCCGACGCGGCCCTGTGGCCTCTTCCGTCTAGCCGTTGGGGCCATCTCGCCGCATCCCCCACCTCGCACCCCGATTGCTATGCGGTGAGGCTCCTCGGCCGCCTTGGAACCATCTTCGTATCGGACGCATCGCGGGATAGGGGGCTGTCACTGGTAGTCGCCCCAAGCGTGTCCGATGCTTGGACCATTCCTAGGCGGCCCTGAAGCCTCTTCCGTCTAGCCGTTGGGGCCTTCCCGCCCCATCCCTCGCCTCGCACCCCCGATTGCTATGCGGTGAGGCTCCTCGGCCGCCTTGGAACCATCTGTGTATCGGACGCATCGCGGGATAAGGGGTTGGCACTGGCAGTCGCCCCAAGCGCGTCCGATGCTTGGACCATTCCGAGGTGGCCCTGAAGCCTCTTCCGTCTAGCCGTTGGGGCCTTCCCGCCCCATCCCTCGCCTCGCACCCCGA
>NW_026728848.1:400000-420000 GCF_030272615.1 Cryptomeria japonica | reverse complement strand
TTGGTGCGCACACCTTGGCTGGGCTGCGCACCAGGGCGGGCTCAAGATGGCACCAGCATTCCCTTTTTCTCACTATCTTTCAAAACGGAAATTTTAAAATCTCGTTTTTTTTTTGCCTTTTATGGAAATTAGTGAAGGCATCGCATCAAAGGTGCGCACCTCGCTGCCCACCTTGGTGTGCTCCGAGGTGCCCACCACGGTGCGCAACGCCGGTGCGAACCCGGGAGCGCCCCGATGTGTGCTCCAAGGTGCGGCGTGCACGAAGTCGGACCCCGGTTTGCCCCGGGTGCGCACCTCGCGTGCACCTTGGTGCGCACACCTTGGCTGGGTTGCGCGGCCTGGTGGGCACCATGGTGCGCACCAAGGAGCGCTCCGAAGTGTGCTCCAAGGTGCGGCGTGCACGAAGTCGGAGCCCGGTTTGCCCCGGGTACGCACCTCGCGTGCACCTTCGCCGGGGTGGGCACCTCGGCTGGGTTGCGCGCCCTGGTGCGCACCAAGGAGCGCTCCGAAGTGTGCTCCAAGGTGCGGCGTGCACGAAGTCGGAGCCCGGTTTGCCCCGGGTGCGCACCTTCGCCGCGGTGCGCACCATGGCGTGCACGAAGTCGGAGCCCGGTTTGCCCCGGGTGCGCACCTCGCGTGCACCTTCGGCGGGGTTGCGCGCCCTGGTGGGCACCATGGTGCGCACCAAGGAGCGCTCCGAAGTGTGCTCCAAGGTGCGGCGTGCACGAAGTCGGAGCCCGGTTTGCCCCGGGTGCGCACCTCGCGTGCACCTTCGGCGGGGTTGCGCGCCCTGGTGGGCACCATGGTGCGCACCAAGGAGCGCTCCGAAGTGTGCTCCAAGGTGCGGCGTGCACGAAGTCGGAGCCCGGTTTGCCCCGGGTGCGCACCTCGCGTGCACCTTCGCCGCGGTGGGCACCATGGCGTGCACGAAGTCGGAGCCCGGTTTGCCCCGGGTGCGCACCTCGCGTGCACCTTCGCCGGGGTGGGCACCTCGGCTGGGTTGCGCGCCCTGGTGCGCACCAAGGAGCGCTCCGAAGTGTGCTCCAAGGTGCGGCGTGCACGAAGTCGGAGCCCGGTTTGCCCCGGGTGCGCACCTCGCGTGCACCTTCGCCAGGGTGGGCACCTCGGTGCGCACACCTTCTCAATGTTTTCTTGCCTTTTCTGGAAATTGGTGAAGGCAGCGCATCAAAGGTGCGCACCTCGGTGTGCTCCGAGGTGCGAACCCGAGAGCGCTCCGAGGTGCCCACGAAGTCGAAAGTCGGGTTAATTGCATTGTTTTCCCCGGGTGCGCTCCGAGGTGCGCAACATCGGCGCGCACCAAGGAGGGCTCCGAAGTGTGCTCCAAGGTGCGCACGATGGCGTGCACCTCTGGTGCGCACGATTCGGAGCTCGGTTTGACCGGGGTGCGCACACCTTGGCTGGGTTGCGCACCTTTTGTGCGCTCCAAGGTGCGCACGAAGTCGGAGCTCGGTTTGCCCCGGGTGCGCACCTTCGCCAGGGTGCGCACCTTGATGCGCACGCCTTGGCTGGGCTGCGCACCTTGGTGGGCGCCATGGTGCGCACCTTTCGTGCGCTCCAAGGTGCGCACGAAGTCGGAGCTCGGTTTGCCCCGGGTGCGCACCTTGGTGGGCGCCATGGTGCACTCCGAGGTGCCCAAGATTGGTGCGCACCAAGGAGCGCTCCGAAGTGCGCTCCAAGGTGCGCGCGAAGTCGAAAGTTGGGTTAATTGTCCGGTTTGCCTCGGGTGCGCACCTTGCGTGCACCTTCGCCAGGGTGGGCGCCTTGGTGCGCACACCTTGGCTGGGCTGCGCACACCTTGGCACCCGCGTTTCCTTCATTTTAAATTTTTTTTTTTTACAATCTCTCAAGTGGGAAATTCTATAATCTCAACTTTTTTTGCCTTTTCAGGAAACTTTTGAATGGAGCGCATCATTGGTGCGCTCCGAAGTGTGCTCCAAAGCTCTCTCCAGCTGCGTGCACCTGCCCCGGCCGCGCACCCGGCCCCGCCCAGCTTCGCTCACCTGTCCCGGGCGTCTGGTGCGGAACCTTAGAGTAAGAAACATCACCGTGCACCTTGGCCAACGTGCGCGACTCGACCGAGCGCGCACTGGCCGAGGTGCACACCGATTTCACCTGGGTGCGCGCGCAGCACCTCGGGCGCACCGGGGTGCGCGCACAACGCCCGGGTTGCACCGTGGCCTGTGTGCTCGGGGCGCCTCGGGTGCGCGCTCGGTGTCGCCCCCGCGCGCGCGGTAGTGCGGGCAGCGCACCCCGGCCCGGCCCGGCCCCGACGAGAACGCAAACGGGCAAAAGGTTTATTCAAATAGCATTGCGACGCCCGGCGAAAAACTAAAAAAGGGTGCAACACCGGGACTTCCCGGGAGGTCACCCATCCCAGTACTACTCCGGCCCAAGCGCGCTTAACTGCGGAGTTCTGATGGGATCCGGTGCACTAACGCTGGTATGATCGCACCCGTTATGAGCTTGTCGCAGTGTGTACTTAGCAAACCGCGACCCACGTGCGAATCCACCCCGGCCACCCACCCCCGTCGAGGTGCACACCCTCCCTCGCGAAGTGCGCCCCGTTCGCCAAGTGTGAGCCCTGCCCGGGTGCGCGCACCTTGCTAGGGCGTCGGGTGTGCACCCGGCCCGGCCTACGTGCGTGCACCTGGAGGGGGCGTCGTGTGCGTGCAGTGTCCCGTCTGCAACGCGGTGCCCACACACCACCTCGGGCGCAACGACCTGCGCTCACATGTGGGCCGAGTGCACCTTGGTGCATGTTCGGGGCGCCTCGGGTGCACGCTCGATCTTGCCCCGGTGCACCAAGGCGCTCGGTTTGCCCCGGGTGCGCACTTGGTGCAAGGTGGGCACCCAAAATAGGGATCAAGCACCAAAACACAAGTTTCGGGATGCAAAATGGGACCCAAGGACCACAAATGCGTTCCAAGACCCATGATGGGTCCACGAGAACAAAAATGTGTTCCGAGACTTAATAAACAAATATTGGGTTTTAGGAGAAGAAACATGCTCTGATGCCCAAAACGAGAATCGACCCCGAAAAGGCCACAGGCCAAAAGTGGGATGCGAGACAAAAAAAAATGGGACCCGAGGACCAAAATTGGGTTCCCAGGTCGAAGACAGGGCAACCGGACAAGAAACGACCTCTAAGGCTCGAAATGAGTCCCGACGACTAAAACTTGACAAGAAGCACCCATCAGGCACCCAACTCGACACCCATGGGATGCCGACCCACCCGGGCTTCCACCTAGCACACCTTGGCACCCACCCACCCTCGCACCCAACCTCGCACCCAACTTAGCACCTTTGAACCCACATTGGCACTCACCCTGACCCTGGCACCTTGGAACCCACATTGGCACTCACCTTGACCCTGGCACCCACCTTTGCACTCACCTTGGGACCCACCCTGGCTCCCACCTCGGCACCCACCCAGACACCCACCTTGGTTCCTTGGCACCCACCTTGGATCCTTGGCACCCACCCCGACACCCACCTTGGCACGCAACTTGGCTACTTGCCACCCACCTTGGCTCCTTGACGCCCACCCCGACAACCACCCCGTGACCTACCCTGGCTAGGGTTGGTGCACACCCACCCTGGTGCCCACCTTGGCACCCACCCTATGACCCACCTTGGCACGCACCTTAGTACCCACCCCGTTACCCACCCTAGGACCCACCCCGTGACCCACCTTGGCCAGGGTGGGTGCACCCACCCTGGTGCCCACCTTGGCACCCACCCATCCTAGCACCCAGCCTGTGACCGGGCTTGGAACCCAACCTTGCACCCGCACCCGTCTTGGCCAGTGTGGGTGCGCACCCATCCTGGCACCCACGTTGTGACACACCCTTTAACCCACGCACCCTAGCACCCACGTTGGCACCCACCTTGGAACCCAACCTAGCAACTTGGCACCCACCCCGTGACCCACCTTGGCATCCACCATAGCAGTCGCCGACTTGGCACCCACCTCGGCACCCACCTTGACACTTGTGGACCCACCTTGCCACTCACCCTAGCATCGACCCATCCTAGCACCCACCCTGGCACCTTTGCACCCTAGCACTCACCCATCCTAGCACCTAACCTGTGACCCACCTTGACACTCACCCTCGCACCCACCTTGGAACCCAACCTAGCACCCACCCACCCTGACACCAACCCTAGCACCTACCCACCCTTGCACCCACCCTGTGACCCATCTTGGCACCCACCCATCCTACCACTCAACCTATCACCCACCTTCTCACCCACCTTGGCATCCACCTTAGCACCCACCCACACTGGCACCTTGGCACCCACCTCGGGCAAGGTGGGTGCACACCCACCCTGGCACCCAATTTAGAACCCACCGAGCATGTTACCCACCTTGGCACCCACATTGCAGCCCACCCTAGTACCCACCCTATGACCCACATTGGCATCCACACCCTAGCACCCAGGCACCTCGACACCCGCCTTGACACCCACCCTAGCACTGAACCTGTGACCCACCTTGGAACTCACCCTAGAACCCACCCACCCTGTGAACCACCTTGGCATCCACCTTAGCACCCACCCACCTTGGCACCCACTCTAGCACTCACCCATCCTAACACCCAACTTGTTACCCACCTTGGCACCCGCCCTCGCGTCCACCTTGAAACCCACCCTAGCACCCACCCACGCAGGAGCCCACCTTGGCACCCAACCTAACACCCACGCATCCTGGCACCCAACTTGTGACCCACCTTGGAACCCACCCTAGTACCCACCTTTGAACCCACTATATCACCAACCCACCTTGGCACCCACCCTATGACCCTCTTTGGAATCCACCCTAGCACGCACCCACCCTGGCACCCACCATGGAGCGCACCCTAGCACCCACCCACCTCGGCACGCACCTCAACACCCACCTTGGTGTGCGCACTGCGCCAACCTCTCAAAGACCCTATGTGGTGCGCTCCAAAGTGTACACCTTTGGTGCGCTCCAAGGTGCGCACCTTTGGTGCACACCGAGGTGCACACCAAAGTGTGCACCGAGGTGAGCACCAAAGTGCACTCCAGGGTGCACACCAAGGCGTGCACCTTTGGTGCGGTCAATGCAAACGAATTCGGAAGTTGGGGTCGATGTCCTAATCGCTGCTGCAGACTACACGTATGAGAATCGGACAAATAGCTTTATATAGGGGAGGTGTTGTGTTTGATGGGTCGACTCCCCTGGTTGTGTGCACTGCACCAACTTCAAAGACCCTGTCTTGTTTAAGAAGTCAAAAGTTGGGGTGGATGTCCTAATCATTGCTGCAGTCTACGCATGTATGAGAATCAGACAAATAGCTTATATAGGGGAGGTGTTGCATTCGGTGGGTTGACTCCCCTGGTTGTGCGCACTGCGCCAACCTCAAAGACCCCGCATAGCAGAAGAAGTCGGAAGTCGGATTTTGGTGAGCACCAAGGCGTGCACCTTTGGTGCGGTCAACGCAGACGAATTCAGAAGTTGGGGTGGATGTCCTAATCGTTGTTGCAGGCTACACATGTATGAGAATCAGACAAATAGCTTATATAGGGGAGGTGTTGGGTTTGATGGGTCAACTCCCTTGGTTGTGCGCATTACGCCAACCTCAAAGACCTTGTTTTCGTTAAGAAGTCAAAAGTTGGGGTCAATGTCCTAATGGCTCCTGCAGGCTACACATGTATGAGAATCGGACAAATAGCTTATATAGGGGAGGTGTTGGGTTTGATGGGTCGACTCCCCTGGTTGTGCGCATTACGTCAACCTCAAAGACCTTGTTTTCGTTAAGAAGTCAAAAGTTGGGGTCGATGTCCTAATTGCTCCTGTAGACTACACATGTATGAGAATCAGACAAATAGCTTATATAGGGGAGGTGTTGGGTTTGATGGGTTGACTCCCCTAGTTGTTCGCATTACACCAACCTCAAAGACCTTGTTTTCGTTTAGAAGCCGAAAGTTGGGGTCGATGTCCTAATTGCTCCTGCAGGCTACGCATGTATGAGAATCAGACAAATAGCTTATATAGGGGAGGTGTTGGGTTTGATGGGTCGACTCCCCTGGTTGTGCGCATTGCGCCAACCTCAAAGACCCTGCATTGCGGATGAAGTCGAAAGTCAGAGTTTGGTGTGCTACAAGGTGTGGTCGAAGGTGCTCACCTAGGTGTGCACCTTTGGAGCGCAGGAAAAGTGCCCTCCAAAAGTGCGCACCTTTGGAGTGCACAAAAGTGCCCTCCAAAAGTGCGCACCTTTGGAGCGCAGAAAAGTGCCCTCCAAAAAGTGCCCTCCAAAAGTGCGCACCTTTGGAGCGCAGAAAAGTGCCCTCCAAAAAGTGCCCTCCAAAAGTGCGCACCTTTGGAGCGCAGAAAAGTGCCCTCCAAAAAGTGCCCTCCAAAAGTGCGCACCTTTGGAGCGCAGAAAAGTGCCCTCCAAAAAGTGCCCTCCAAAAGTGCGCACCTTTGGAGCGCAGAAAAGTGCCCTCCAAAAAGTGCCCTCCAAAAGTGCGCACCTTTGGAGCGCAGAAAAGTGCCCTCCAAAAAGTGCCCTCCAAAAGTGCGCACCTTTGGAGCGCAGAAAAGTGCCCTCCAAAAAGTGCCCTCCAAAAGTGCGCACCTTTGGAGCGCAGAAAAGTGCCCTCCAAAAAGTGCCCTCCAAAAGTGCGCACCTTTGGAGCGCAGAAAAGTGCCCTCCAAAAGTGCGCACCTTTGGAGCGCACAAAAGTGCCCTCCAAAAGTGCGCACTTTTGGTGCGCACCAAGGCGCTGGTTCGGTCGTTGCAGGCGAGTTCGGAAGTTGGGGTCGATGTCCTGAGCGGAGGTGCAAACTACACAGGTGTCGGAATCGGACAAATAGCTTATATAGGGGAGGTGTATGCTTCGATGGGTCGACTCCCCAGGTTGAGCGCACCGCGCCAACCTCAAAGACCCTACGGTATGGATGAAGTCGGAAGTTGGGTCCGATGACCGATTCGATTAGTAGGTATGCTCATGAGGTCGGAATTTGGGTCCGATGACCTGCCATGTGCAGGAAGGCGAATGTTGGCACTGTGCGTTGCAAGGTGCACACCAAGGCGCTGGTGCGGTCTTTTTAGTCGAGTTCGGAAGTTGGGGTCGATGTCCTGATCGGAGGTGCAAGCTACACAGGTGTGGGAATCGGACAAATAGCTTATATAGGGGAGGTGTATGCTTCGTTGGGTCGACTCCCCGGGTTGAGCGCACCGCGCCAACCTCAAAGACCCTACGGTATGGATGAAGTCGGAAGTTGGGTCCGATGACCGATTCGATATGTAGGCATACTCGCGAGGTCGGAATTTGGGTCCGATGACCTGCCACGTGCAGGAAGGCGAATGTTGGCACTGTGCGTTGCAAGGTGCGCACCAAGGCGCTGGTTCGGTCGTTGGAGGCGAGTTCGGAAGTTGGGGTCGATGTCTTGATCGGAGGTGCAAACTACACAGGTGTGGGAATCGGACAAATAGCTTATATAGGGGAGGTGTATGCTTCGTTGGGTCGACTCCCCGGGTTGAGCGCACCGCGCCAACCTCAAAGACCCTACGGTATGGATGAAGTCGGAAGTTGGGTCCGATGACCGATTCGATATGTAGGCATACTCGCGAGGTCAGAATTTGGGTCCGATGACCTGCCATGTGCAGGAAGGCGAATGTTGGGACTGTGCGTCGCAAGGTGCGCACCAAGGCGCTGGTGCCGTCGTTGCAGTCGAGTTCGGAAGTTGGGGTCGATGTCCTGGTCAGAGGTGCAAACTACACAGGTGTGGGAATCGGACAAATAGCTTATATAGGGGAGGTGTATGCTTCGATGGGTCGACTCCCTGGGTTGAGCGCACCGCGCCAACCTCAAAGACCCTACAGTATGGATGAAGTCGGAAGTTGGGTCCGATGACCGATTCGATACGTAGGCATATTGGCGAGGTCTGAATTTGTGTCCGATGACCTGCCATGCGCAGGAAGGCGGAATTTGGGTCCGATGACCGAGTTGATGGCGTGCCATGCGCAGAAAGGCGGAATTTGGGTCCGATGACCGAGTTGATGTTGATGGCCCGCCATGCACAGGAAGGCGGAATTTGGGTCCGATGACCGATTTGAAGGCGTGCCATACGCAAAAAGGCGGAGTTTGGGTCCGATGACCGAGTTGATATTGATGGCCCGCCATGCGCAGGAAGGCGGAATTTGGGTCCGATGACCTGACATACGCATGGAGTCCGACTCGGGGGCCGATGTTCGATTCGATGACTTGCATTGTGGGTAAAGTCGGAAGTTGTGGTCTTTGACCCGATTCGATGACCAGACTTCGGCTGCTTGAGAATCGGACAAATAACTTATATAGGGGATGTCACGGGCTTTGGGAGTTAAGCCTGTGCGGCACCGACAAGTCCCGACCCGACTCGGATCCGTTCAAGGTCAGAGACCTTCGGCCTACGCCTCGTCCCTTCCAATATTGCGCTAAAGCGGAATGCACAATGAAAATGCAGATCGACTTGCTCCCAGAATGCATAAAAGGATACGATGCAATGCGGAATAAAATAGACAACACAACATTCAAAGGTGGGGCGAGGTGCCCATATCCTTTATTATTATCCTCAAAGATTACAATGCTGGATAGAACTCGGTATTGAGAAATACCGGTCGCCCCCAAATGGATTGCCCAGCCAGCCAATCTGACTCGAACAGGTTACAAAGAGTCCCTTCGACTCAGACTGGGATCGGCTCGCTCGAGAGGAGAACCAGTTAGCTCCTCGAGGTGCCAGATCGCCAAGTCACAAGACCCCAATGCTCGCCTGAGCAATAAAGTCCCTCGCTGCAATACTCGCACTCAGACTTGCGACGCCGAAGACTCGCATCTGTCTGCTCGTCTGCTCGCTGCCGAATGCTTGATCGCTGATGATCCTGATTCTGAATCTGCTTCTGCTTTCCTTCCCTTGCCAAGAATGAGCATCCCGCTCATCTTATATACTGGAGGGTCGGACCCAAATAAAAGAGCCGTTGGGCGGATAGGGCCGGCCCAAAAGGAATCCCGCCAATGGAAAATTAGCGCCCATATAGGTCCGGACTCATATGAGTTAAGTCCGCGCTAAGAAGAACATCGGCCAAGTCCCATGTCGGCCCCCGCCAAAGAAATAAAACATATCGGCCCCGCCGATGAAATGAATTAAGTCGGCTGTGTGAAACACCAATTCCATGTCGGCTATGCAAAAGAAAGAGTTCCGATGCAAAATGGAACCCCACTAAGGCTGGACCCGATCCAAAAACTGTGCAAGTATTCTGCCCAATGCAGACCCGTTACATCCTCCCCCACTAAACTAGTGGCGGCGCCCTCGACGCCAGCACCCCTGCACAAAGCACTGGGAGGCATTGACCCAGAAATCTACTCCTGTCTGGGCGGGTTCCTCCTGGAGAGGAATTCCATGATTATCTCCTCGTCTCGCCATAACGACTCACTGCGTTCCCAGGAAGCGGAGTCGCGTCCCTGTCCTTCGAACATCACCAAGAACTCACGGATGCCGTTCTTGCCTCCTCCTCGTGTTCGCATTGCAAGGACCTGGCTGACTCTGCGGTCCGGATTGTCCAACACATTCGCCGGGCCTCTGTTCGGAATATTTCTTATCAGATCTTCGTCATCTGGATGATGCGGTCTCAACTGAGAGACGTGGAAAACAGGATGAGTCTTGAGATGGAGGGGTAAGTTGAGTTGGTAGGCGACGGGATTGATCTTCCGAATGACTTCGAAAGGTCCATCAAATCGTCTGACCAACGAAGCACTCAGCCCCTTTGGGACTTTGAATCGGTCCTGATCCATGCGAACCAAAACTTTGTCGCCAACATCAAACTCCAATCGACGCCTGTGTCTGTCAGCAAACTTCTTCATCCTGTCTGAAGCCTGGGTGAGATGGTAACGAGCCAAGTCCACCTTCTCATTCCAGCTCTTCAGTCGTTCTGTTGCATCAACATTCTCGCCTTGGTATCCTGCCAAGACTGTGTGGGGTGAAAGAGGTTGTTGGCCCGTAGCCAACTCAAAAGGACTGAACTTCGAGGACTCACTCCTCTGCAGATTGTAGGAGAACTGGGCCACATCCAGCAGCTTAGGCCAGTTCCTCTGATCCGAGACTACGAAGTGCCTTAGGTAGTCTTCGAGGATGCCATTAATCCGCTCTGTCTGTCCATCAGTCTGGGGATGGAACCCCGAACTCATCAGGAGTCGGGTCCCAACAATCTTGAACAACTCCTGCCAGAAGCTCGAAGTGAATCGAGGGTCCCGATCACTTACAATGCTCAAAGGTATACCCCAGTTTTTGACCACATTCTTGAAAAAGAGCTCGGCCGCCTCCTCGGCTGGACACGAGGTCTTACATGCAATGAATATTGCATACTTACTGAACCTGTCTACCACGACCATGATGCTAGAATGTCCATCTACCTCCGGCAACTGTGTGATGAAGTCCATGCTCACACTTGCCCAAGGTCGCACAGGAACGGGGAGAGGACGCAACAAGCCCGCCGGCTGCAACATCTGAGCTTTGTCTTGCTGACAAGTGAGGCAAGTCCTCACATGCCTCTCAACATCGTCCCTCATGTTAGGCCAGTAGAAGCCTCTTTCCAACAAGGCCATTGTTCGCTTCTGTCCCGGATGCCCTGCCCAAACGGAATCATGACACTCCTGCAAGACCTCCTTGCGAACATCTCTCCACTTCGGAAGGTAGACTCGGTTTGCGGCAAAGTACAGGAGTCCATCCTGAAGTGTGAACTTCCGAGTTCGCCCAGCTTGCACCTGCAATACAATCTGCCACGCCTGCGAGTCATTCTCCAGTCCCTCCTTGATTTTCTCAATCATGTCTTCGTTCAACACAACTTGGCTCTGACCCAGGAGCTTCAAAGCACCAAGCTGTGCCTTCCTGCTAAGTGCATCGGCTACCACATTATGTCGCCCCGGATTGTATATCAGCTCAAAGTCGAATTCTGCCAGGAATTCTTGCCACCTCGCCTGCTTCGGGGTGAGCTTAGACTGAGTCTTGAAGTAAGTGGAGCTGACATTGTCTGTCTTCACTATGAACGGCACCCCCAGCAAGTAATGCCTCCAAGTTCTCAAACAGTGCACTATCGCAGTCATCTCTTTCTCATGCGCCGAGTAGTTCCTCTCTCTGTCATTCAACTTCCGAGATTCATATGCCACAGGATGCCCATCCTGCATCAAAACTCCACCCATGGCATAGTCGGACGCATCGGTTTGGACCTCAAAAGGTTGGCCATATTTCGGCAAAGCAAGGACTGGCTCCTCAGTCAACTTGTCTTTTAGCAACTCAAATGCTGTCTGCTGCTTATCGCCCCATTTCCATCCGCGGTCCTTCTTCAACAGATCCGTCAAGGGGCTCGCAATCCGGGAATAGCCTGCTACAAACTTGCGATAGTAGTTAGCTAAACCAAGGAACTGTCTCACCTCATGCACATTGCGAAGCGGCTCCCAGTCTCGGATTGCCTGAAGCTTCTCCGGGTCTGGTCGGATCTGGCCACGACCAAGAATATGGCCCAGAAACGGCACTTCCTCCTGCGCAAAAGCACACTTTTCCTTCTTTGCGAACAGCTGATGTTCTCTCAACAAAGCAAACACCTCCTGAAGGTGCCGCTTGTGTTCCTCCATGTCTCGACTGTATACCAAAATGTCATCCAGATACACAACAACGCACTTGTCCAATAATGAGCGAAACACATCGTTCATCAAGGTGCTGAAGGTTGCAGGAGCGTTAGTGAGACCAAAAGGCATAACCAAGAATTCATAGCTACCATACCTCGTCGTGATCGCGGTCTTCTCCTCATCACCTGGCGCGATCCTGATCTGATAGTAACCCTGCCTCAGGTCCAACTTGGTGAACACTCTTGCATCGACCAGTCGATCAAAGCTATCCGCTATGAGAGGTAACGGATACTTGTTCTTGATGGTGAGCTTGTTCAAAGCTCGATAGTCCACACACATCCGAAGGCTTCCATCCTTCTTGCGCTGGAACAATACTGGAGCAGCATAAGGTGATCTGGAGGGACGCAAGTATCCTGCCTCAGCGAGCTCTGCCAACTGCTTCCTCAACTCTTCCATCTCTGGTGCGGAGAGTCGATAAGGAGCCTTCGCTGGTGGTCTTGCCCCTGACTCCAGTTCGATCCTGTGATCAACGTGCCTCCTCGGTGGTAACACAGCTGGGAGCTGGTCTGGCATAACATCCGCAAACTCGGACAACACATCCTGGATCGCCGAGGTGTTAGAGGGTCCTGACGACTCTCCTTCATCCCAATCTCCAATCAGTGCGGCCAAAAACAACTCCTCTCGCCTTCCCTTGCCAACCTGCTTAGCACTGAGCGCATTCAACAGGAGATCCTGTTCCACGCTCTTCATCATCGGAACCATACTTGGTCTGCTCGGATCCAATATCAGCAAACAGCTCAAGTGTGGCACCACAGCTGCTGATGCCGACCTCAAGAACTCCTGCCCGAGTATGAGATCGAACTCATTCATTCCAATGGCGATCAAATCAAGCACACCCTGCCACGACCCAACTCGGATGACTTCCTTATGGATCTCACCGCTCACCTGCTGTGCGGGTGCGGTCACCGCCTTGAACTGATTTGTAGTGGGCTCGATCTTGAGTCCAAGCTTCTTCGCTCGGCATGCGGAGATGTAGTTGTGGGTGGCACCTGAATCCACCATAGCTAGCACCTTCTTGTTGCCAAAGAAAGTCTCCACAAAACACAACTCGTGCTTATCGGCCACTTCGGTAGAATGTTGCACTGCATTCAGGAGTTGCAAGGTGCTCATTGCGGGCAACTTCTTCTCCTCGAACAACAGCGCGTTGATCCTACTCCGATCTGGACAGCTCCGTGCCCAGTGATCATCTTTGCCACAGATGAAACACCCTGGATCACGATCCTTCTTCTTCTCAGTCTGTGTGTGATCTTTCTTCTTCGGGTTGCCTTCTCCATTCGACTTCTTCGGTTTCTTCTTCCTGGGCTCGCCGTTAGGATCAGAAGGAGGTCCGCCTCCCTTCTTTTCTTTCCGGCGGAAGTTCTTCTTGTAGTCTGTTCGAGCTCCACCAAAGCCCCTAGCTGCATCGCCCTTATAATCGAGCAGCCCATCCGCAACTGTGATCGCCTCGGCCAAAGTCTGAACTTTCTGTCTCCTCAGCTCATCCTTCGCCCAGGGTTGCAGACCCTTAGTGAAGAGGAATAACTTCTCGAAGTCGCTCAACTTGGTGCATTCCAAATCCAACACCTGAAATGCCTTGACATACTCTCGAATAGTGCCGGTATGCTTGAGTTCATCGAACCTGGATCGGATGATCCAATCCGAATTCCCAGGTCGGAATTGATCATGAAGCGCTGCCTTCAAGTCAGCCCAGGACTTGATCGGTTTCACCGTCTTCCCAGCGCGTTCATCTGCCTGATGCGTTCGCCACCACAGCTTCGCACTGCCGGTAAGGTATGTTGCAATATCCTTGACCTGTGCCTCATCAGACGTCTTCGGTGCACACGACAGGTACTCCTCAACATCCCAGAAGAAATTATCAAGTGCCTTGTCATCGCGCTCACCGTCATAAGTTCCAACTCGAGTTGCCTTAGAACCATGCGTTCCTCCCTGCAACAACGAATGGAAGATCTGTTGCCCCTCTTTGAGGAAGCGGATCTCTTCCCTCAAAGACTCTATCTGTTCCGCCAGCTTCGACCACTCTGCCGTCATGCGCTCCTCGAGGTCGGACTGTTCCAAGTCCTCGAGTCGATTTTCATGGTCTTGGAGCCAATCGCGGTGCTTCGGATCTTTCCCCTTCGAAGACACCTTCGCAGCCTTACTCTCAGGTTGCACGACCTCCACTTCATGCTGACTATCTGTATCTGCCATCTTTCGATCTGCACAGCCCCGGATCTGATCCGAAGCTCTGATACCAACTGTCACGGGCTTTGGGAGTTAAGCCTGTGCGGCACCGACAAGTCCCGACCCGACTCGGATCCGTTCAAGGTCAGAGACCTTCGGCCTACGCCTCGTCCCTTCCAATATTGCGCTAAAGCGGAATGCACAATGAAAATGCAGATCGACTTGCTCCCAGAATGCATAAAAGGATACGATGCAATGCGGAATAAAATAGACAACACAACATTCAAAGGTGGGGCGAGGTGCCCATATCCTTTATTATTATCCTCAAAGATTACAATGCTGGATAGAACTCGGTATTGAGAAATACCGGTCGCCCCCAAATGGATTGCCCAGCCAGCCAATCTGACTCGAACAGGTTACAAAGAGTCCCTTCGACTCAGACTGGGATCGGCTCGCTCGAGAGGAGAACCAGTTAGCTCCTCGAGGTGCCAGATCGCCAAGTCACAAGACCCCAATGCTCGCCTGAGCAATAAAGTCCCTCGCTGCAATACTCGCACTCAGACTTGCGACGCCGAAGACTCGCATCTGTCTGCTCGTCTGCTCGCTGCCGAATGCTTGATCGCTGATGATCCTGATTCTGAATCTGCTTCTGCTTTCCTTCCCTTGCCAAGAATGAGCATCCCGCTCATCTTATATACTGGAGGGTCGGACCCAAATAAAAGAGCCGTTGGGCGGATAGGGCCGGCCCAAAAGGAATCCCGCCAATGGAAAATTAGCGCCCATATAGGTCCGGACTCATATGAGTTAAGTCCGCGCTAAGAAGAACATCGGCCAAGTCCCATGTCGGCCCCCGCCAAAGAAATAAAACATATCGGCCCCGCCGATGAAATGAATTAAGTCGGCTGTGTGAAACACCAATTCCATGTCGGCTATGCAAAAGAAAGAGTTCCGATGCAAAATGGAACCCCACTAAGGCTGGACCCGATCCAAAAACTGTGCAAGTATTCTGCCCAATGCAGACCCGTTACAGGGGAGGTAGTGTTCTCGAGCATCCTCCCCCCGTGCCCGTTTATGTCGATTGATGCTGGTGCTCGACTGGTTGGAGCGCTCGGATGCAAAAATCTTGCACCAGGATTTATCGATTGTGATGGACACGGCAAGTCTCCTGATTGCTATGCAGGAGCTCATCGTGAATCTCTATGCGGCCTTGGTATGGACTCGACCTGCGGAATGGTTCGGCAATGGTAGTCGCTCCAACACGTCCTTGCAATGGCCACAGAGGTGATTCGACTAGAGCTCCAGTCTAGCTTTTGGGTTGCTTGGCGGACTGGTATAGCCGCGATCGAGTTCCGGCCATGAACGTTTTAGATAGCTCTTGGGCTTTCTGGGACGGAAGTCGGAAGTTTGGGCTGTTGTCCGATTTGATGACCATTCTTCGGATGTGTGAGAATCGGACAAATAACTTATATAGGGGACTGTGTTGTCTCACGCAGCCCCCTCCGTGCCCCTCTATCTCGACCGATGTTGGTGCTTGAAAGGGTTGGGATCGCTCGGATTTATAAACGTGCACCACCATTTGTCGAGTGTGAGGGACGCGGCAGGTCTCCTAAATGCTATGCGGGCGCTCTCTGAGAATCTCTATCCGGCCTCGACACAGACTAGTCTTGCTGAATGGTTTGGCACTGGTAGTCGATCCAACACGTCGTTGTTGTGGCCGCCTAGGCGATTCGATTCGAGCCCCCGTCTAGCTTTTGGGTTGCTTGGCGGATTTTGCCCTATCCGCAAGTGAGCTCGGTCCCTAAACGTTCGAGAAACCCGATTGCTATGCGCCGACTCTCTTTCTTGCGAGCCTCCATCTAGCTTTTGGGTCTCTATGGAACGGAAGTCGGAATCTGGGACCGTTGTTTGATTCGACGAGGCAGACTACGGTTGTGCGAGAATCGGACAAATAACTTATATAGGGGAGGTGTTGACTGGAGCATTCTCCCCCGTGCCCCTCTAACTCGACCAATGCTGGCGCTCGAACGGTGGTAGCGCTCGGATTTTCATTGAGCGCCAGCATTGGTCGATTTAGAGGGGCATGCGAGATTCCCGAATGCTATGCGAGGGCTCTAACGGAAATGTCTATTGGTTTCGGTATGGATGCAATTGCGAGTGGTTCGGCAAAGGTAGTCGTTCCGATGCGTCCATGTCGTGGCCAAATCGATAATTCGATTTGAGCCCTCGTATAGCATTTGGGTCTCTCGATGTGATTCCGCATTCCAGTCCCTTTGGGCACTGCTTGAGCCGCATCCCAGGGGGTTCCCTTCCCAATAATCTGCCTCGCAACCCGATTGCTATGCGGTGAGGCTCCTCGGCCGCCTCGGAACTATCTGTGTATCAGACGCATCGCGGGATAAGGGGTTGGCAACGGTAGTCGCCCCAAGCGCGTCCGATGCTTGGACCATTCCGAGGCGGCCCTGAAGCCTCTTCCGTCTAGCCGTTGGGTCCTTCTCGCCGCATCCCTCGCCTCGCACCCCGATTGCTATGCGGTGAGGCTCCTCGGCCGCCTCGGAACTATCTGTGTATCGGACGCGTCGCGGGATAAGGGGTTGTCACTGGTAGTCGCCCCAAGCGCGTCCGATGCTTGAACCATTCCGAGGCGGCCCTGAAGCCTCTTCCGTCTAGCCGTTGGGTCCTTCTCGCCGCATCCCTCGCCTCGCACCCCGATTGCTATGCGGTGAGGCTCCTCGGCCGCCTCGGAACTATCTGTGTATCGGACGCGTCGCGGGATAAGGGGTTGTCATTGGTAGTCGCCCCAAGCGCGTCCGATGCTTGGACCATTCCGAGGCGGCCCTGAAGCCTCTTCCGTCTAGCCGTTGGGTCCTTCTCGCCGCATCCCTCGCCTCGCACCCCGATTGCTATGCGGTGAGGCTCCTCGGCCGCCTCGGAACTATCTGTGTATCGGACGCGTCGCGGGATAAGGGGTTGTCACTGGTAGTCGCCCCAAGCGCGTCCGATGCTTGGACCATTCCGAGGCGGCCCTGAAGCCTCTTCCGTCTAGCCGTTGGGTCCTTCTCGCCGCATCCCTCGCCTCGCACCCCGATTGCTATGCGGTGAGGCTCCTCGGCCGCCTCGGAACTATCTGTGTATCGGACGCGTCGCGGGATAAGGGGTTGTCACTGGTAGTCGCCCCAAGCGCGTTCGATGCTTGGACCATTCCGAGGCGGCCCTGAAGCCTCTTCCGTCTAGCCGTTGGGTCCTTCTTGCCGCATCCCTCGCCTCGCACCCCGATTGCTATGCGGTGAGGCTCCTCGGCCGCCTTGGAACTATCTGTGTATCGGACGCGTCGCGGGATAAGGGGTTGTCACTGGTAGTCGCCCCAAGCGCGTCCGATGCTTGGACCATTCCGAGGCGGACCCGAAGCCTCTTCCGTCTAGCCGTTGGGTCCTTCTCGCCGCATCCTTCGCCTCGCACCCCGATCGCTATGCGGTGAGGCTCCTCGGCCGCCTCGGAACTATCTGTGTATCGGACGCGTCGCGGGATAAGGGGTTGTCACTGGTAGTCGCCCCAAGCGCGTCCGATGCTTGGACCATTCCGAGGCGGACCCGAAGCCTCTTCCGTCTAGCCGTTGGGTCCTTCTCGCCGCATCCCTCGCCTCGCACCCCGATTGCTATGCGGTGAGGCTCCTCGGCCGCCTTGGAACTATCTGTGTATCGGACGCGTCGCGGGATAAGGGGTTGTCACTGGTAGTCGCCCCAAGCGCGTCCGATGCTTGGACCATTCCGAGGCGGACCCGAAGCCTCTTCCGTCTAGCCGTTGGGTCCTTCTCGCCGCATCCCTCGCCTCGCACCCCGATTGCTATGCGGTGAGGCTCCTCGGCCGCCTTGGAACTATCTGTGTATCGGACGCGTCGCGGGATAAGGGGTTGTCACTGGTAGTCGCCCCAAGCGCGTCCGATGCTTGGACCATTCCGAGGCGGACCCGAAGCCTCTTCCGTCTAGCCGTTGGGTCCTTCTCGCCGCATCCCTCGCCTCGCACCCCGATTGCTATGCGGTGAGGCTCCTCGGCCGCCTTGGAACTATCTGTGTATCGGACGCGTCGCGGGATAAGGGGTTGTCACTGGTAGTCGCCCCAAGCGCGTCCGATGCTTGGACCATTCCGAGGCGGCCCCGAAGCCTCTTCCGTCTAGCCGTTGGGTCCTTCTCGCCGCATCCCTCGCCTCGCACCCCGATTGCTATGCGGTGAGGCTCCTCGGCCGCCTCGGAACTATCTGTGTATCGGACGCGTCGCGGGATAAGGGGTTGTCACTGGTAGTCGCCCCAAGCGCGTCCGATGCTTGGACCATTCCGAGGCGGCCCCGAAGCCTCTTCCGTGTAGCCGTTGGGTCCTTCTCGCCGCATCCCTCGCCTCGCACCCCGATTGCTATGCGGTGAGGCTCCTCGGCCGCCTTGGAACTATCTGTGTATCGGACGCGTCGCGGGATAAGGGGTTGTCACTGGTAGTCGCCCCAAGCGCGTCCGATGCTTGGACCATTCCGAGGCGGACCTGAAGCCTCTTCCCTCTAGCCGTTGGGGCTTTCTCGCCGCATCCCTCGCCTCGCACCCTGATTGCTATGCTGTGAGGCTCCTCGGCCGCCTTGGAACTATCTGTGTATCGGACGCATCGCGGGATAAGGGGTTGGCAGTGGTAGTCGCCCCAAGCGCATCCGATGCTTGGACCATTCCGAGGCGGCCCTGCAGCCTCTTCCGTCTAGCCGTTGGGGCCATCTCGCCGCATCCCCCACCTCGCACCACGATTGCTATGCGGTGAGGCTCCTTGGCCGCCTCGGAACTATCTGTGTATCGGACGCATCGCGGGATAAGGGGTTGTCACTGGTAGTCGCCCCAAGCGCGTCCGATGCTTGGACTATTCCGAGGCGGCCCTGCAGCCTCTTCCGTCTAGCCGTTGGGGCCATCTCGCCGCATCCCCCACCTCCTCGGCCACCTCGGAACTATCTGTGTATCGGACGCATCGCGGGATAAGGGGTTGGCAGTGGTAGTCGCCCCAAGCGCGTCCGATGCTTGGACTATTCCGAGGCAGCCCTGCAGCCTCTTCCGTCTAGCCTTTGGGGCCATCTCGCCGCATCCCTCGCCTCGCACCCCGATTGCTATGCGGTGAGGCTCCTCGGCCGCCTGGGAACTATCTTCGTATCGGACGCATCGCGGGATAAGGGGTTGTCACTGGTAGTCGCCCCAAGCGCGTCCGATGCTTGGACTATTCCGAGGCGGCCCTGTGGCCTCTTCCGTCTAGCCGTTGGGGCCATCTCGCCGCATCCCCCACCTCGCACCCCGATTGCTATGCGGTGAGGCTCTTCGGCCGCCTTGGAACTATCTTCGTATCGGACGCATCGCGGGATAAGGGGTTGTCACTGGTAGTGGCCCCAAGCGCGTCCGATGTTTGGACTATTCCGAGGCGGCCCTGCAGCCTCTTCCGTCTAGCCGTTGGGGCCATCTCGCCGCATCCCCCACCTCGCACCCCGATTGCTATGCGGTGAGGCTCCTCGGCCGCCTTGGAACTATCTTCGTATCGGACGCATCGCGGGATAAGGGGTTGTCACTGGTAGTCGCCCCAAGCGCGTCCGATGCTTGGACTATTCCGACGCGGCCCTGTGGCCTCTTCCGTCTAGCCGTTGGGGCCATCTCGCCGCATCCCCCACCTCGCACCCCGATTGCTATGCGGTGAGGCTCCTCGGCCGCCTTGGAACCATCTTCGTATCGGACGCATCGCGGGATAGGGGGCTGTCACTGGTAGTCGCCCCTAGCGTGTCCGATGCTTGGACCATTCCTAGGCGGCCCTGAAGCCTCTTCCGTCTAGCCGTTGGGGCCTTCCCGCCCCATCCCTCGCCTCGCACCCCCGATTGCTATGCGGTGAGGCTCCTCGGCCGCCTTGGAACCATCTGTGTATCGGACGCATCGCGGGATAAGGGGTTGGCACTGGCAGTCGCCCCAAGCGCGTCCGATGCTTGGACCATTCCGAGGTGGCCCTGAAGCCTCTTCCGTCTAGCCGTTGGGGCCTTCCCGCCCCATCCCTCGCCTCGCACCCCGATTGATATGCGGTGAGGCTCCTCGGCCGCCTTGGAACTATCTGTGTATCGGACGCATCGCGGGATA
>NW_026728848.1:372500-387500 GCF_030272615.1 Cryptomeria japonica | reverse complement strand
TTTCTCACTATCTTTCAAAACGGAAATTTTAAAATCTCGTTTTTTTTTTGCCTTTTATGGAAATTAGTGAAGGCATCGCATCAAAGGTGCGCACCTCGCTGCCCACCTTGGTGTGCTCCGAGGTGCCCACCACGGTGCGCAACGCCGGTGCGAACCCGGGAGCGCCCCGATGTGTGCTCCAAGGTGCGGCGTGCACGAAGTCGGACCCCGGTTTGCCCCGGGTGCGCACCTCGCGTGCACCTTGGTGCGCACACCTTGGCTGGGTTGCGCGGCCTGGTGGGCACCATGGTGCGCACCAAGGAGCGCTCCGAAGTGTGCTCCAAGGTGCGGCGTGCACGAAGTCGGAGCCCGGTTTGCCCCGGGTACGCACCTCGCGTGCACCTTCGCCGGGGTGGGCACCTCGGCTGGGTTGCGCGCCCTGGTGCGCACCAAGGAGCGCTCCGAAGTGTGCTCCAAGGTGCGGCGTGCACGAAGTCGGAGCCCGGTTTGCCCCGGGTGCGCACCTTCGCCGCGGTGCGCACCATGGCGTGCACGAAGTCGGAGCCCGGTTTGCCCCGGGTGCGCACCTCGCGTGCACCTTCGGCGGGGTTGCGCGCCCTGGTGGGCACCATGGTGCGCACCAAGGAGCGCTCCGAAGTGTGCTCCAAGGTGCGGCGTGCACGAAGTCGGAGCCCGGTTTGCCCCGGGTGCGCACCTCGCGTGCACCTTCGGCGGGGTTGCGCGCCCTGGTGGGCACCATGGTGCGCACCAAGGAGCGCTCCGAAGTGTGCTCCAAGGTGCGGCGTGCACGAAGTCGGAGCCCGGTTTGCCCCGGGTGCGCACCTCGCGTGCACCTTCGCCGCGGTGGGCACCATGGCGTGCACGAAGTCGGAGCCCGGTTTGCCCCGGGTGCGCACCTCGCGTGCACCTTCGCCGGGGTGGGCACCTCGGCTGGGTTGCGCGCCCTGGTGCGCACCAAGGAGCGCTCCGAAGTGTGCTCCAAGGTGCGGCGTGCACGAAGTCGGAGCCCGGTTTGCCCCGGGTGCGCACCTCGCGTGCACCTTCGCCAGGGTGGGCACCTCGGTGCGCACACCTTCTCAATGTTTTCTTGCCTTTTCTGGAAATTGGTGAAGGCAGCGCATCAAAGGTGCGCACCTCGGTGTGCTCCGAGGTGCGAACCCGAGAGCGCTCCGAGGTGCCCACGAAGTCGAAAGTCGGGTTAATTGCATTGTTTTCCCCGGGTGCGCTCCGAGGTGCGCAACATCGGCGCGCACCAAGGAGGGCTCCGAAGTGTGCTCCAAGGTGCGCACGATGGCGTGCACCTCTGGTGCGCACGATTCGGAGCTCGGTTTGACCGGGGTGCGCACACCTTGGCTGGGTTGCGCACCTTTTGTGCGCTCCAAGGTGCGCACGAAGTCGGAGCTCGGTTTGCCCCGGGTGCGCACCTTCGCCAGGGTGCGCACCTTGATGCGCACGCCTTGGCTGGGCTGCGCACCTTGGTGGGCGCCATGGTGCGCACCTTTCGTGCGCTCCAAGGTGCGCACGAAGTCGGAGCTCGGTTTGCCCCGGGTGCGCACCTTGGTGGGCGCCATGGTGCACTCCGAGGTGCCCAAGATTGGTGCGCACCAAGGAGCGCTCCGAAGTGCGCTCCAAGGTGCGCGCGAAGTCGAAAGTTGGGTTAATTGTCCGGTTTGCCTCGGGTGCGCACCTTGCGTGCACCTTCGCCAGGGTGGGCGCCTTGGTGCGCACACCTTGGCTGGGCTGCGCACACCTTGGCACCCGCGTTTCCTTCATTTTAAATTTTTTTTTTTTACAATCTCTCAAGTGGGAAATTCTATAATCTCAACTTTTTTTGCCTTTTCAGGAAACTTTTGAATGGAGCGCATCATTGGTGCGCTCCGAAGTGTGCTCCAAAGCTCTCTCCAGCTGCGTGCACCTGCCCCGGCCGCGCACCCGGCCCCGCCCAGCTTCGCTCACCTGTCCCGGGCGTCTGGTGCGGAACCTTAGAGTAAGAAACATCACCGTGCACCTTGGCCAACGTGCGCGACTCGACCGAGCGCGCACTGGCCGAGGTGCACACCGATTTCACCTGGGTGCGCGCGCAGCACCTCGGGCGCACCGGGGTGCGCGCACAACGCCCGGGTTGCACCGTGGCCTGTGTGCTCGGGGCGCCTCGGGTGCGCGCTCGGTGTCGCCCCCGCGCGCGCGGTAGTGCGGGCAGCGCACCCCGGCCCGGCCCGGCCCCGACGAGAACGCAAACGGGCAAAAGGTTTATTCAAATAGCATTGCGACGCCCGGCGAAAAACTAAAAAAGGGTGCAACACCGGGACTTCCCGGGAGGTCACCCATCCCAGTACTACTCCGGCCCAAGCGCGCTTAACTGCGGAGTTCTGATGGGATCCGGTGCACTAACGCTGGTATGATCGCACCCGTTATGAGCTTGTCGCAGTGTGTACTTAGCAAACCGCGACCCACGTGCGAATCCACCCCGGCCACCCACCCCCGTCGAGGTGCACACCCTCCCTCGCGAAGTGCGCCCCGTTCGCCAAGTGTGAGCCCTGCCCGGGTGCGCGCACCTTGCTAGGGCGTCGGGTGTGCACCCGGCCCGGCCTACGTGCGTGCACCTGGAGGGGGCGTCGTGTGCGTGCAGTGTCCCGTCTGCAACGCGGTGCCCACACACCACCTCGGGCGCAACGACCTGCGCTCACATGTGGGCCGAGTGCACCTTGGTGCATGTTCGGGGCGCCTCGGGTGCACGCTCGATCTTGCCCCGGTGCACCAAGGCGCTCGGTTTGCCCCGGGTGCGCACTTGGTGCAAGGTGGGCACCCAAAATAGGGATCAAGCACCAAAACACAAGTTTCGGGATGCAAAATGGGACCCAAGGACCACAAATGCGTTCCAAGACCCATGATGGGTCCACGAGAACAAAAATGTGTTCCGAGACTTAATAAACAAATATTGGGTTTTAGGAGAAGAAACATGCTCTGATGCCCAAAACGAGAATCGACCCCGAAAAGGCCACAGGCCAAAAGTGGGATGCGAGACAAAAAAAAATGGGACCCGAGGACCAAAATTGGGTTCCCAGGTCGAAGACAGGGCAACCGGACAAGAAACGACCTCTAAGGCTCGAAATGAGTCCCGACGACTAAAACTTGACAAGAAGCACCCATCAGGCACCCAACTCGACACCCATGGGATGCCGACCCACCCGGGCTTCCACCTAGCACACCTTGGCACCCACCCACCCTCGCACCCAACCTCGCACCCAACTTAGCACCTTTGAACCCACATTGGCACTCACCCTGACCCTGGCACCTTGGAACCCACATTGGCACTCACCTTGACCCTGGCACCCACCTTTGCACTCACCTTGGGACCCACCCTGGCTCCCACCTCGGCACCCACCCAGACACCCACCTTGGTTCCTTGGCACCCACCTTGGATCCTTGGCACCCACCCCGACACCCACCTTGGCACGCAACTTGGCTACTTGCCACCCACCTTGGCTCCTTGACGCCCACCCCGACAACCACCCCGTGACCTACCCTGGCTAGGGTTGGTGCACACCCACCCTGGTGCCCACCTTGGCACCCACCCTATGACCCACCTTGGCACGCACCTTAGTACCCACCCCGTTACCCACCCTAGGACCCACCCCGTGACCCACCTTGGCCAGGGTGGGTGCACCCACCCTGGTGCCCACCTTGGCACCCACCCATCCTAGCACCCAGCCTGTGACCGGGCTTGGAACCCAACCTTGCACCCGCACCCGTCTTGGCCAGTGTGGGTGCGCACCCATCCTGGCACCCACGTTGTGACACACCCTTTAACCCACGCACCCTAGCACCCACGTTGGCACCCACCTTGGAACCCAACCTAGCAACTTGGCACCCACCCCGTGACCCACCTTGGCATCCACCATAGCAGTCGCCGACTTGGCACCCACCTCGGCACCCACCTTGACACTTGTGGACCCACCTTGCCACTCACCCTAGCATCGACCCATCCTAGCACCCACCCTGGCACCTTTGCACCCTAGCACTCACCCATCCTAGCACCTAACCTGTGACCCACCTTGACACTCACCCTCGCACCCACCTTGGAACCCAACCTAGCACCCACCCACCCTGACACCAACCCTAGCACCTACCCACCCTTGCACCCACCCTGTGACCCATCTTGGCACCCACCCATCCTACCACTCAACCTATCACCCACCTTCTCACCCACCTTGGCATCCACCTTAGCACCCACCCACACTGGCACCTTGGCACCCACCTCGGGCAAGGTGGGTGCACACCCACCCTGGCACCCAATTTAGAACCCACCGAGCATGTTACCCACCTTGGCACCCACATTGCAGCCCACCCTAGTACCCACCCTATGACCCACATTGGCATCCACACCCTAGCACCCAGGCACCTCGACACCCGCCTTGACACCCACCCTAGCACTGAACCTGTGACCCACCTTGGAACTCACCCTAGAACCCACCCACCCTGTGAACCACCTTGGCATCCACCTTAGCACCCACCCACCTTGGCACCCACTCTAGCACTCACCCATCCTAACACCCAACTTGTTACCCACCTTGGCACCCGCCCTCGCGTCCACCTTGAAACCCACCCTAGCACCCACCCACGCAGGAGCCCACCTTGGCACCCAACCTAACACCCACGCATCCTGGCACCCAACTTGTGACCCACCTTGGAACCCACCCTAGTACCCACCTTTGAACCCACTATATCACCAACCCACCTTGGCACCCACCCTATGACCCTCTTTGGAATCCACCCTAGCACGCACCCACCCTGGCACCCACCATGGAGCGCACCCTAGCACCCACCCACCTCGGCACGCACCTCAACACCCACCTTGGTGTGCGCACTGCGCCAACCTCTCAAAGACCCTATGTGGTGCGCTCCAAAGTGTACACCTTTGGTGCGCTCCAAGGTGCGCACCTTTGGTGCACACCGAGGTGCACACCAAAGTGTGCACCGAGGTGAGCACCAAAGTGCACTCCAGGGTGCACACCAAGGCGTGCACCTTTGGTGCGGTCAATGCAAACGAATTCGGAAGTTGGGGTCGATGTCCTAATCGCTGCTGCAGACTACACGTATGAGAATCGGACAAATAGCTTTATATAGGGGAGGTGTTGCGTTTGATGGGTCGACTCCCCTGGTTGTGTGCACTGCACCAACTTCAAAGACCCTGTCTTGTTTAAGAAGTCAAAAGTTGGGGTGGATGTCCTAATCATTGCTGCAGTCTACGCATGTATGAGAATCAGACAAATAGCTTATATAGGGGAGGTGTTGCATTCGGTGGGTTGACTCCCCTGGTTGTGCGCACTGCGCCAACCTCAAAGACCCCGCATAGCAGAAGAAGTCGGAAGTCGGATTTTGGTGAGCACCAAGGCGTGCACCTTTGGTGCGGTCAACGCAGACGAATTCAGAAGTTGGGGTGGATGTCCTAATCGTTGTTGCAGGCTACACATGTATGAGAATCAGACAAATAGCTTATATAGGGGAGGTGTTGGGTTTGATGGGTCAACTCCCTTGGTTGTGCGCATTACGCCAACCTCAAAGACCTTGTTTTCGTTAAGAAGTCAAAAGTTGGGGTCAATGTCCTAATGGCTCCTGCAGGCTACACATGTATGAGAATCGGACAAATAGCTTATATAGGGGAGGTGTTGGGTTTGATGGGTCGACTCCCCTGGTTGTGCGCATTACGTCAACCTCAAAGACCTTGTTTTCGTTAAGAAGTCAAAAGTTGGGGTCGATGTCCTAATTGCTCCTGTAGACTACACATGTATGAGAATCAGACAAATAGCTTATATAGGGGAGGTGTTGGGTTTGATGGGTTGACTCCCCTAGTTGTTCGCATTACACCAACCTCAAAGACCTTGTTTTCGTTTAGAAGCCGAAAGTTGGGGTCGATGTCCTAATTGCTCCTGCAGGCTACGCATGTATGAGAATCAGACAAATAGCTTATATAGGGGAGGTGTTGGGTTTGATGGGTCGACTCCCCTGGTTGTGCGCATTGCGCCAACCTCAAAGACCCTGCATTGCGGATGAAGTCGAAAGTCAGAGTTTGGTGTGCTACAAGGTGTGGTCGAAGGTGCTCACCTAGGTGTGCACCTTTGGAGCGCAGGAAAAGTGCCCTCCAAAAGTGCGCACCTTTGGAGTGCACAAAAGTGCCCTCCAAAAGTGCGCACCTTTGGAGCGCAGAAAAGTGCCCTCCAAAAAGTGCCCTCCAAAAGTGCGCACCTTTGGAGCGCAGAAAAGTGCCCTCCAAAAAGTGCCCTCCAAAAGTGCGCACCTTTGGAGCGCAGAAAAGTGCCCTCCAAAAAGTGCCCTCCAAAAGTGCGCACCTTTGGAGCGCAGAAAAGTGCCCTCCAAAAAGTGCCCTCCAAAAGTGCGCACCTTTGGAGCGCAGAAAAGTGCCCTCCAAAAAGTGCCCTCCAAAAGTGCGCACCTTTGGAGCGCAGAAAAGTGCCCTCCAAAAAGTGCCCTCCAAAAGTGCGCACCTTTGGAGCGCAGAAAAGTGCCCTCCAAAAAGTGCCCTCCAAAAGTGCGCACCTTTGGAGCGCAGAAAAGTGCCCTCCAAAAAGTGCCCTCCAAAAGTGCGCACCTTTGGAGCGCAGAAAAGTGCCCTCCAAAAAGTGCCCTCCAAAAGTGCGCACCTTTGGAGCGCAGAAAAGTGCCCTCCAAAAGTGCGCACCTTTGGAGCGCACAAAAGTGCCCTCCAAAAGTGCGCACTTTTGGTGCGCACCAAGGCGCTGGTTCGGTCGTTGCAGGCGAGTTCGGAAGTTGGGGTCGATGTCCTGAGCGGAGGTGCAAACTACACAGGTGTCGGAATCGGACAAATAGCTTATATAGGGGAGGTGTATGCTTCGATGGGTCGACTCCCCAGGTTGAGCGCACCGCGCCAACCTCAAAGACCCTACGGTATGGATGAAGTCGGAAGTTGGGTCCGATGACCGATTCGATTAGTAGGTATGCTCATGAGGTCGGAATTTGGGTCCGATGACCTGCCATGTGCAGGAAGGCGAATGTTGGCACTGTGCGTTGCAAGGTGCACACCAAGGCGCTGGTGCGGTCTTTTTAGTCGAGTTCGGAAGTTGGGGTCGATGTCCTGATCGGAGGTGCAAGCTACACAGGTGTGGGAATCGGACAAATAGCTTATATAGGGGAGGTGTATGCTTCGTTGGGTCGACTCCCCGGGTTGAGCGCACCGCGCCAACCTCAAAGACCCTACGGTATGGATGAAGTCGGAAGTTGGGTCCGATGACCGATTCGATATGTAGGCATACTCGCGAGGTCGGAATTTGGGTCCGATGACCTGCCACGTGCAGGAAGGCGAATGTTGGCACTGTGCGTTGCAAGGTGCGCACCAAGGCGCTGGTTCGGTCGTTGGAGGCGAGTTCGGAAGTTGGGGTCGATGTCTTGATCGGAGGTGCAAACTACACAGGTGTGGGAATCGGACAAATAGCTTATATAGGGGAGGTGTATGCTTCGTTGGGTCGACTCCCCGGGTTGAGCGCACCGCGCCAACCTCAAAGACCCTACGGTATGGATGAAGTCGGAAGTTGGGTCCGATGACCGATTCGATATGTAGGCATACTCGCGAGGTCAGAATTTGGGTCCGATGACCTGCCATGTGCAGGAAGGCGAATGTTGGGACTGTGCGTCGCAAGGTGCGCACCAAGGCGCTGGTGCCGTCGTTGCAGTCGAGTTCGGAAGTTGGGGTCGATGTCCTGGTCAGAGGTGCAAACTACACAGGTGTGGGAATCGGACAAATAGCTTATATAGGGGAGGTGTATGCTTCGATGGGTCGACTCCCTGGGTTGAGCGCACCGCGCCAACCTCAAAGACCCTACAGTATGGATGAAGTCGGAAGTTGGGTCCGATGACCGATTCGATACGTAGGCATATTGGCGAGGTCTGAATTTGTGTCCGATGACCTGCCATGCGCAGGAAGGCGGAATTTGGGTCCGATGACCGAGTTGATGGCGTGCCATGCGCAGAAAGGCGGAATTTGGGTCCGATGACCGAGTTGATGTTGATGGCCCGCCATGCACAGGAAGGCGGAATTTGGGTCCGATGACCGATTTGAAGGCGTGCCATACGCAAAAAGGCGGAGTTTGGGTCCGATGACCGAGTTGATATTGATGGCCCGCCATGCGCAGGAAGGCGGAATTTGGGTCCGATGACCTGACATACGCATGGAGTCCGACTCGGGGGCCGATGTTCGATTCGATGACTTGCATTGTGGGTAAAGTCGGAAGTTGTGGTCTTTGACCCGATTCGATGACCAGACTTCGGCTGCTTGAGAATCGGACAAATAACTTATATAGGGGAGGTAGTGTTCTCGAGCATCCTCCCCCCGTGCCCGTTTATGTCGATTGATGCTGGTGCTCGACTGGTTGGAGCGCTCGGATGCAAAAATCTTGCACCAGGATTTATCGATTGTGATGGACACGGCAAGTCTCCTGATTGCTATGCAGGAGCTCATCGTGAATCTCTATGCGGCCTTGGTATGGACTCGACCTGCGGAATGGTTCGGCAATGGTAGTCGCTCCAACACGTCCTTGCAATGGCCACAGAGGTGATTCGACTAGAGCTCCAGTCTAGCTTTTGGGTTGCTTGGCGGACTGGTATAGCCGCGATCGAGTTCCGGCCATGAACGTTTTAGATAGCTCTTGGGCTTTCTGGGACGGAAGTCGGAAGTTTGGGCTGTTGTCCGATTTGATGACCATTCTTCGGATGTGTGAGAATCGGACAAATAACTTATATAGGGGACTGTGTTGTCTCACGCAGCCCCCTCCGTGCCCCTCTATCTCGACCGATGTTGGTGCTTGAAAGGGTTGGGATCGCTCGGATTTATAAACGTGCACCACCATTTGTCGAGTGTGAGGGACGCGGCAGGTCTCCTAAATGCTATGCGGGCGCTCTCTGAGAATCTCTATCCGGCCTCGACACAGACTAGTCTTGCTGAATGGTTTGGCACTGGTAGTCGATCCAACACGTCGTTGTTGTGGCCGCCTAGGCGATTCGATTCGAGCCCCCGTCTAGCTTTTGGGTTGCTTGGCGGATTTTGCCCTATCCGCAAGTGAGCTCGGTCCCTAAACGTTCGAGAAACCCGATTGCTATGCGCCGACTCTCTTTCTTGCGAGCCTCCATCTAGCTTTTGGGTCTCTACGGAACGGAAGTCGGAATCTGGGACCGTTGTTTGATTCGACGAGGCAGACTACGGTTGTGCGAGAATCGGACAAATAACTTATATAGGGGAGGTGTTGACTGGAGCATTCTCCCCCGTGCCCCTCTAACTCGACCAATGCTGGCGCTCGAACGGTGGTAGCGCTCGGATTTTCATTGAGCGCCAGCATTGGTCGATTTAGAGGGGCATGCGAGATTCCCGAATGCTATGCGAGGGCTCTAACGGAAATGTCTATTGGTTTCGGTATGGATGCAATTGCGAGTGGTTCGGCAAAGGTAGTCGTTCCGATGCGTCCATGTCGTGGCCAAATCAATAATTCGATTTGAGCCCTCGTATAGCATTTGGGTCTCTCGATGTGATTCCGCATTCCAGTCCCTTTGGGCACTGCTTGAGCCGCATCCCAGGGGGTTCCCTTCCCAATAATCTGCCTCGCAACCCGATTGCTATGCGGTGAGGCTCCTCGGCCGCCTCGGAACTATCTGTGTATCAGACGCATCGCGGGATAAGGGGTTGGCAACGGTAGTCGCCCCAAGCGCGTCCGATGCTTGGACCATTCCGAGGCGGCCCTGAAGCCTCTTCCGTCTAGCCGTTGGGTCCTTCTCGCCGCATCCCTCGCCTCGCACCCCGATTGCTATGCGGTGAGGCTCCTCGGCCGCCTCGGAACTATCTGTGTATCGGACGCGTCGCGGGATAAGGGGTTGTCACTGGTAGTCGCCCCAAGCGCGTCCGATGCTTGGACCATTCCGAGGCGGCCCTGAAGCCTCTTCCGTCTAGCCGTTGGGTCCTTCTCGCCGCATCCCTCGCCTCGCACCCCGATTGCTATGCGGTGAGGCTCCTCGGCCGCCTCGGAACTATCTGTGTATCGGACGCGTCGCGGGATAAGGGGTTGTCATTGGTAGTCGCCCCAAGCGCGTCCGATGCTTGGACCATTCCGAGGCGGCCCTGAAGCCTCTTCCGTCTAGCCGTTGGGTCCTTCTCGCCGCATCCCTCGCCTCGCACCCCGATTGCTATGCGGTGAGGCTCCTCGGCCGCCTCGGAACTATCTGTGTATCGGACGCGTCGCGGGATAAGGGGTTGTCACTGGTAGTCGCCCCAAGCGCGTCCGATGCTTGGACCATTCCGAGGCGGCCCTGAAGCCTCTTCCGTCTAGCCGTTGGGTCCTTCTCGCCGCATCCCTCGCCTCGCACCCCGATTGCTATGCGGTGAGGCTCCTCGGCCGCCTCGGAACTATCTGTGTATCGGACGCGTCGCGGGATAAGGGGTTGTCACTGGTAGTCGCCCCAAGCGCGTTCGATGCTTGGACCATTCCGAGGCGGCCCTGAAGCCTCTTCCGTCTAGCCGTTGGGTCCTTCTTGCCGCATCCCTCGCCTCGCACCCCGATTGCTATGCGGTGAGGCTCCTCGGCCGCCTTGGAACTATCTGTGTATCGGACGCGTCGCGGGATAAGGGGTTGTCACTGGTAGTCGCCCCAAGCGCGTCCGATGCTTGGACCATTCCGAGGCGGACCCGAAGCCTCTTCCGTCTAGCCGTTGGGTCCTTCTCGCCGCATCCTTCGCCTCGCACCCCGATTGCTATGCGGTGAGGCTCCTCGGCCGCCTCGGAACTATCTGTGTATCGGACGCGTCGCGGGATAAGGGGTTGTCACTGGTAGTCGCCCCAAGCGCGTCCGATGCTTGGACCATTCCGAGGCGGACCCGAAGCCTCTTCCGTCTAGCCGTTGGGTCCTTCTCGCCGCATCCCTCGCCTCGCACCCCGATTGCTATGCGGTGAGGCTCCTCGGCCGCCTTGGAACTATCTGTGTATCGGACGCGTCGCGGGATAAGGGGTTGTCACTGGTAGTCGCCCCAAGCGCGTCCGATGCTTGGACCATTCCGAGGCGGACCCGAAGCCTCTTCCGTCTAGCCGTTGGGTCCTTCTCGCCGCATCCCTCGCCTCGCACCCCGATTGCTATGCGGTGAGGCTCCTCGGCCGCCTTGGAACTATCTGTGTATCGGACGCGTCGCGGGATAAGGGGTTGTCACTGGTAGTCGCCCCAAGCGCGTCCGATGCTTGGACCATTCCGAGGCGGACCCGAAGCCTCTTCCGTCTAGCCGTTGGGTCCTTCTCGCCGCATCCCTCGCCTCGCACCCCGATTGCTATGCGGTGAGGCTCCTCGGCCGCCTTGGAACTATCTGTGTATCGGACGCATCGCGGGATAAGGGGTTGTCACTGGTAGTCGCCCCAAGCGCGTCCGATGCTTGGACCATTCCGAGGCGGCCCCGAAGCCTCTTCCGTCTAGCCGTTGGGTCCTTCTCGCCGCATCCCTCGCCTCGCACCCCGATTGCTATGCGGTGAGGCTCCTCGGCCGCCTCGGAACTATCTGTGTATCGGACGCGTCGCGGGATAAGGGGTTGTCACTGGTAGTCGCCCCAAGCGCGTCCGATGCTTGGACCATTCCGAGGCGGCCCCGAAGCCTCTTCCGTGTAGCCGTTGGGTCCTTCTCGCCGCATCCCTCGCCTCGCACCCCGATTGCTATGCGGTGAGGCTCCTCGGCCGCCTTGGAACTATCTGTGTATCGGACGCGTCGCGGGATAAGGGGTTGTCACTGGTAGTCGCCCCAAGCGCGTCCGATGCTTGGACCATTCCGAGGCGGACCTGAAGCCTCTTCCCTCTAGCCGTTGGGGCTTTCTCGCCGCATCCCTCGCCTCGCACCCTGATTGCTATGCTGTGAGGCTCCTCGGCCGCCTTGGAACTATCTGTGTATCGGACGCATCGCGGGATAAGGGGTTGGCAGTGGTAGTCGCCCCAAGCGCATCCGATGCTTGGACCATTCCGAGGCGGCCCTGCAGCCTCTTCCGTCTAGCCGTTGGGGCCATCTCGCCGCATCCCCCACCTCGCACCACGATTGCTATGCGGTGAGGCTCCTTGGCCGCCTCGGAACTATCTGTGTATCGGACGCATCGCGGGATAAGGGGTTGTCACTGGTAGTCGCCCCAAGCGCGTCCGATGCTTGGACTATTCCGAGGCGGCCCTGCAGCCTCTTCCGTCTAGCCGTTGGGGCCATCTTGCCGCATCCCCCACCTCCTCGGCCACCTCGGAACTATCTGTGTATCGGACGCATCGCGGGATAAGGGGTTGGCAGTGGTAGTCGCCCCAAGCGCGTCCGATGCTTGGACTATTCCGAGGCAGCCCTGCAGCCTCTTCCGTCTAGCCTTTGGGGCCATCTCGCCGCATCCCTCGCCTCGCACCCCGATTGCTATGCGGTGAGGCTCCTCGGCCGCCTGGGAACTATCTTCGTATCGGACGCATCGCGGGATAAGGGGTTGTCACTGGTAGTCGCCCCAAGCGCGTCCGATGCTTGGACTATTCCGAGGCGGCCCTGTGGCCTCTTCCGTCTAGCCGTTGGGGCCATCTCGCCGCATCCCCCACCTCGCACCCCGATTGCTATGCGGTGAGGCTCTTCGGCCGCCTTGGAACTATCTTCGTATCGGACGCATCGCGGGATAAGGGGTTGTCACTGGTAGTGGCCCCAAGCGCGTCCGATGTTTGGACTATTCCGAGGCGGCCCTGCAGCCTCTTCCGTCTAGCCGTTGGGGCCATCTCGCCGCATCCCCCACCTCGCACCCCGATTGCTATGCGGTGAGGCTCCTCGGCCGCCTTGGAACTATCTTCGTATCGGACGCATCGCGGGATAAGGGGTTGTCACTGGTAGTCGCCCCAAGCGCGTCCGATGCTTGGACTATTCCGACGCGGCCCTGTGGCCTCTTCCGTCTAGCCGTTGGGGCCATCTCGCCGCATCCCCCACCTCGCACCCCGATTGCTATGCGGTGAGGCTCCTCGGCCGCCTTGGAACCATCTTCGTATCGGACGCATCGCGGGATAGGGGGCTGTCACTGGTAGTCGCCCCTAGCGTGTCCGATGCTTGGACCATTCCTAGGCGGCCCTGAAGCCTCTTCCGTCTAGCCGTTGGGGCCTTCCCGCCCCATCCCTCGCCTCGCACCCCCGATTGCTATGCGGTGAGGCTCCTCGGCCGCCTTGGAACCATCTGTGTATCGGACGCATCGCGGGATAAGGGGTTGGCACTGGCAGTCGCCCCAAGCGCGTCCGATGCTTGGACCATTCCGAGGTGGCCCTGAAGCCTCTTCCGTCTAGCCGTTGGGGCCTTCCCGCCCCATCCCTCGCCTCGCACCCCGATTGATATGCGGTGAGGCTCCTCGGCCGCCTTGGAACTATCTGTGTATCGGACGCATCGCGGGATAAGGGGTTGGCACTGGTAGTCGTCCCAATCGCATCCGATGCTTGGACCATTCCGAGGCGGCCCTGCAGCCTCTTCCGTTTAGCCGTCGGGGCCTTCCCGCCGCATCCCTCGCCTCGCATCCCGATTCCTATGCGGTGAGTCTTCTCGGCCGCCGCGGAACTATACCTGTTATTGCTACTGCATCCTTCGGCTGGTAACCTCCTCTGCCGCCTTGGAACGTTCTCTTTGTCGGACGCGTCGCGGGATAAGGGGTTGGCACTGGTAGTCGCCCCAAGCGCGCCCGATGCATAGACCGCTCCGAGTCGACCTTGCTTTCAGCCTCTCACATGCATAGACCTCTCTGAGTCGACCCTGCAGCCTCTCACGTTTAGCCTTTGGAATCTCGCCTCACAACATGATTGCTATCCTTGATGCATCCCTTGCCTCGAGCCCTGATTGCTTTCTTGGCTGCATCCCTCCTCTCCTCACAGCCCGGTTGTCATCACTGCTTCATCCGTCGCTTCATGCATTCTGGCTGCTGGGCCCTTCCCACCGCACACCTCGATTGCTATCTCTTCTGCATCACACACCCCGATTGCTATCTCTGCTACATCCCTCGGCTCTCACTTCTGCATCCTTCGCCTCACACCTCGATTGCTATCAATGCTGCATCCGTAACCTCACACCCCGATTGCTATGCGGGGAGGCTCCTTGGCCGCCTTGGAAATTTCTGTGTGTCGGACGCACCGCGGGATAAGGGGTTGGCACTGGTAGTCGCCCCAAGTGCGCCCGATTCTTAGACCGCTTCGAGGTGACCTCGTAGCCTCTTTCGTCCAGGCTTCCTGCCTTCAACGCCCTTTTTACACCTCGATTGCTATGCGCGGGCTCGTTGGCGTCTATCACCTCTCTGCGAAGAGTGGCACGATGATTGTTGGGGTAAATCGTAGCAGTCCGATCTCTGGCCTTGGGCCATTGTGAGGGCTGATCGATTTCCTGTGCGCATCTCGTGTTCGCCCAGTAACAGACTCGACGACTTGTAATCGGTCTTGTTCCCGATTGTTCCTGGAGGTAGTCTTCGGAACTCTTGGATTTGACCTGTCACTCGAACTGTCCTCTTCCGAGGATGCTTTTGTGTGTGTGCTTGTGCCATTTCCTTGGCGGTATTAACGAGATATTAAAGAGCGGAGTGAGCGCCTCGCCCAGCTATGTTTGGGGCTCTCACTCCCTTACCCGGTGTGCGACCGCTTTGCACGTAGGTTGCGGAGCATCGCGACTCTTTCGATGTTTGGCGGTTGTCTTCCGGTGATGCGTTGGTCCCGAAGTGCACGTTACTAGCATTTCTGCCATTGTTCTCGATCTTTGGCACGTTCCTTCGTTGCAATTGGATATATATCTCCGTTTATACGCGCAGGCTTCTCCCGCCTATTCAGCGCTGTCCCACTCTCAGCACTCTCGTGGTCTCCTTGGCTTCTCTCTCCCGTGAGCGAGCTCTCTTCTCGAGTCTTTTCCATGTCCCATGGAGGTTGCCTTGCGAAATTCGGGCACACAAACGTGACCGGATAAGAGCGGAATTGCCTATGAGGAG
>NW_026728848.1:347500-362500 GCF_030272615.1 Cryptomeria japonica | reverse complement strand
TTAAAATCTCATTTTTGTTTGCCTTTTTCTGGAAATTAGTGAAGGCAGCGCATCAAAGGTGCGCACCTCGCTGCCCACCACGGTGCGCAACGCCGGTGGGCACCCGGGAGTGCTTCGAAGTGTGCTCCAAGGTGCTGCGTGCACGTTGTCGGAGCCCGGTTTGCCCCGGGTGCGCACCTCGCGTGCACCTTCGTCGGGGTGGGCACCTTGGCTGGGTTTGCCCCGGCTGCGCTCCGAAGCGGGGTTATTGGAGCGCCGCCTCTTTTTTTGTCGGAGCGTTTGGTGGGGTTTCTCGCATTGGCTCTTCCGAGGCCCGGTTGCCACCCTGGCGCGCACGAAGTCGGAAGTAGGGTTAATTGCCCGGGTGCGCACCTTTGCCAGGGTGGGCACCTTACCTGGGCTGCGCACCAGGGCGGGCTCAAGATGGCACGCGCGTTCCGTTTTTTTCACTATCTTTCAAAACGGAAATTTTAAAATCTCCTTTTTTTTTTGCCTTTTCTGGAAATTAGTGAAGGCAGCGCATCAAAGGTGCGCACCTCGCTGCCCACCTTGGTGTGCTCTGAGGTGCGCACCCGGGAGCGCTACGAAGTGTGCTCCAAGGTGCGGCGTGCACGTTGTCGGAGCCCGGTTTGCCCCGGGTGCGCACCTCACCTGCACCTTGGCCGGGGTGGGCACCTTGGCTGGGTTTGCCCAGGGTGCGCTCCGAAGCGGGGTTACTGGAGCGCCCCCTCTTTTTTTGTCAGAGCGTTTGGTGGGGTTTCTCGCATTGGCTCTTCCCAGGCCCGGTTGTTGGGTGCGCTCCCACCCTGGCGCGCGCGAAGTTGGAAGTTGGGTTAATTGCCCGGGCGCGCACCTTCGCCAGGGTGGGCACCTTGGTGCGCACACCTTGGCTGGGCTGCGCACCAGGGCGGGCTCAAGATGGCACCAGCATTCCCTTTTTCTCACTATCTTTCAAAACGGAAATTTTAAAATCTCGTTTTTTTTTTGCCTTTTATGGAA
This sequence comes from Cryptomeria japonica, assembly GCF_030272615.1. Taxonomy (NCBI): domain Eukaryota; kingdom Viridiplantae; phylum Streptophyta; class Pinopsida; order Cupressales; family Cupressaceae; genus Cryptomeria; species Cryptomeria japonica. Next base: position 361,501 of record NW_026728848.1, on the reverse strand, counting down.
ATTAGTGAAGGCATCGCATCAAAGGTGCGCACCTCGCTGCCCACCTTGGTGTGCTCCGAGGTGCCCACCACGGTGCGCAACGCCGGTGCGAACCCGGGAGCGCCCCGATGTGTGCTCCAAGGTGCGGCGTGCACGAAGTCGGACCCCGGTTTGCCCCGGGTGCGCACCTCGCGTGCACCTTGGTGCGCACACCTTGGCTGGGTTGCGCGGCCTGGTGGGCACCATGGTGCGCACCAAGGAGCGCTCCGAAGTGTGCTCCAAGGTGCGGCGTGCACGAAGTCGGAGCCCGGTTTGCCCCGGGTACGCACCTCGCGTGCACCTTCGCCGGGGTGGGCACCTCGGCTGGGTTGCGCGCCCTGGTGCGCACCAAGGAGCGCTCCGAAGTGTGCTCCAAGGTGCGGCGTGCACGAAGTCGGAGCCCGGTTTGCCCCGGGTGCGCACCTTCGCCGCGGTGCGCACCATGGCGTGCACGAAGTCGGAGCCCGGTTTGCCCCGGGTGCGCACCTCGCGTGCACCTTCGGCGGGGTTGCGCGCCCTGGTGGGCACCATGGTGCGCACCAAGGAGCGCTCCGAAGTGTGCTCCAAGGTGCGGCGTGCACGAAGTCGGAGCCCGGTTTGCCCCGGGTGCGCACCTCGCGTGCACCTTCGGCGGGGTTGCGCGCCCTGGTGGGCACCATGGTGCGCACCAAGGAGCGCTCCGAAGTGTGCTCCAAGGTGCGGCGTGCACGAAGTCGGAGCCCGGTTTGCCCCGGGTGCGCACCTCGCGTGCACCTTCGCCGCGGTGGGCACCATGGCGTGCACGAAGTCGGAGCCCGGTTTGCCCCGGGTGCGCACCTCGCGTGCACCTTCGCCGGGGTGGGCACCTCGGCTGGGTTGCGCGCCCTGGTGCGCACCAAGGAGCGCTCCGAAGTGTGCTCCAAGGTGCGGCGTGCACGAAGTCGGAGCCCGGTTTGCCACGGGTGCGCACCTCGCGTGCACCTTCGCCAGGGTGGGCACCTCGGTGCGCACACCTTCTCAATGTTTTCTTGCCTTTTCTGGAAATTGGTGAAGGCAGCGCATCAAAGGTGCGCACCTCGGTGTGCTCCGAGGTGCGAACCCGAGAGCGCTCCGAGGTGCCCACGAAGTCGAAAGTCGGGTTAATTGCATTGTTTTCCCCGGGTGCGCTCCGAGGTGCGCAACATCGGCGCGCACCAAGGAGGGCTCCGAAGTGTGCTCCAAGGTGCGCACGATGGCGTGCACCTCTGGTGCGCACGATTCGGAGCTCGGTTTGACCGGGGTGCGCACACCTTGGCTGGGTTGCGCACCTTTTGTGCGCTCCAAGGTGCGCACGAAGTCGGAGCTCGGTTTGCCCCGGGTGCGCACCTTCGCCAGGGTGCGCACCTTGATGCGCACGCCTTGGCTGGGCTGCGCACCTTGGTGGGCGCCATGGTGCGCACCTTTCGTGCGCTCCAAGGTGCGCACGAAGTCGGAGCTCGGTTTGCCCCGGGTGCGCACCTTGGTGGGCGCCATGGTGCACTCCGAGGTGCCCAAGATTGGTGCGCACCAAGGAGCGCTCCGAAGTGCGCTCCAAGGTGCGCGCGAAGTCGAAAGTTGGGTTAATTGTCCGGTTTGCCTCGGGTGCGCACCTTGCGTGCACCTTCGCCAGGGTGGGCGCCTTGGTGCGCACACCTTGGCTGGGCTGCGCACACCTTGGCACCCGCGTTTCCTTCATTTTAAATTTTTTTTTTTTACAATCTCTCAAGTGGGAAATTCTATAATCTCAACTTTTTTTGCCTTTTCAGGAAACTTTTGAATGGAGCGCATCATTGGTGCGCTCCGAAGTGTGCTCCAAAGCTCTCTCCAGCTGCGTGCACCTGCCCCGGCCGCGCACCCGGCCCCGCCCAGCTTCGCTCACCTGTCCCGGGCGTCTGGTGCGGAACCTTAGAGTAAGAAACATCACCGTGCACCTTGGCCAACGTGCGCGACTCGACCGAGCGCGCACTGGCCGAGGTGCACACCGATTTCACCTGGGTGCGCGCGCAGCACCTCGGGCGCACCGGGGTGCGCGCACAACGCCCGGGTTGCACCGTGGCCTGTGTGCTCGGGGCGCCTCGGGTGCGCGCTCGGTGTCGCCCCCGCGCGCGCGGTAGTGCGGGCAGCGCACCCCGGCCCGGCCCGGCCCCGACGAGAACGCAAACGGGCAAAAGGTTTATTCAAATAGCATTGCGACGCCCGGCGAAAAACTAAAAAAGGGTGCAACACCGGGACTTCCCGGGAGGTCACCCATCCCAGTACTACTCCGGCCCAAGCGCGCTTAACTGCGGAGTTCTGATGGGATCCGGTGCACTAACGCTGGTATGATCGCACCCGTTATGAGCTTGTCGCAGTGTGTACTTAGCAAACCGCGACCCACGTGCGAATCCACCCCGGCCACCCACCCCCGTCGAGGTGCACACCCTCCCTCGCGAAGTGCGCCCCGTTCGCCAAGTGTGAGCCCTGCCCGGGTGCGCGCACCTTGCTAGGGCGTCGGGTGTGCACCCGGCCCGGCCTACGTGCGTGCACCTGGAGGGGGCGTCGTGTGCGTGCAGTGTCCCGTCTGCAACGCGGTGCCCACACACCACCTCGGGCGCAACGACCTGCGCTCACATGTGGGCCGAGTGCACCTTGGTGCATGTTCGGGGCGCCTCGGGTGCACGCTCGATCTTGCCCCGGTGCACCAAGGCGCTCGGTTTGCCCCGGGTGCGCACTTGGTGCAAGGTGGGCACCCAAAATAGGGATCAAGCACCAAAACACAAGTTTCGGGATGCAAAATGGGACCCAAGGACCACAAATGCGTTCCAAGACCCATGATGGGTCCACGAGAACAAAAATGTGTTCCGAGACTTAATAAACAAATATTGGGTTTTAGGAGAAGAAACATGCTCTGATGCCCAAAACGAGAATCGACCCCGAAAAGGCCACAGGCCAAAAGTGGGATGCGAGACAAAAAAAAATGGGACCCGAGGACCAAAATTGGGTTCCCAGGTCGAAGACAGGGCAACCGGACAAGAAACGACCTCTAAGGCTCGAAATGAGTCCCGACGACTAAAACTTGACAAGAAGCACCCATCAGGCACCCAACTCGACACCCATGGGATGCCGACCCACCCGGGCTTCCACCTAGCACACCTTGGCACCCACCCACCCTCGCACCCAACCTCGCACCCAACTTAGCACCTTTGAACCCACATTGGCACTCACCCTGACCCTGGCACCTTGGAACCCACATTGGCACTCACCTTGACCCTGGCACCCACCTTTGCACTCACCTTGGGACCCACCCTGGCTCCCACCTCGGCACCCACCCAGACACCCACCTTGGTTCCTTGGCACCCACCTTGGATCCTTGGCACCCACCCCGACACCCACCTTGGCACGCAACTTGGCTACTTGCCACCCACCTTGGCTCCTTGACGCCCACCCCGACAACCACCCCGTGACCTACCCTGGCTAGGGTTGGTGCACACCCACCCTGGTGCCCACCTTGGCACCCACCCTATGACCCACCTTGGCACGCACCTTAGTACCCACCCCGTTACCCACCCTAGGACCCACCCCGTGACCCACCTTGGCCAGGGTGGGTGCACCCACCCTGGTGCCCACCTTGGCACCCACCCATCCTAGCACCCAGCCTGTGACCGGGCTTGGAACCCAACCTTGCACCCGCACCCGTCTTGGCCAGTGTGGGTGCGCACCCATCCTGGCACCCACGTTGTGACACACCCTTTAACCCACGCACCCTAGCACCCACGTTGGCACCCACCTTGGAACCCAACCTAGCAACTTGGCACCCACCCCGTGACCCACCTTGGCATCCACCATAGCAGTCGCCGACTTGGCACCCACCTCGGCACCCACCTTGACACTTGTGGACCCACCTTGCCACTCACCCTAGCATCGACCCATCCTAGCACCCACCCTGGCACCTTTGCACCCTAGCACTCACCCATCCTAGCACCTAACCTGTGACCCACCTTGACACTCACCCTCGCACCCACCTTGGAACCCAACCTAGCACCCACCCACCCTGACACCAACCCTAGCACCTACCCACCCTGTGACCCATCTTGGCACCCACCCATCCTACCACTCAACCTATCACCCACCTTCTCACCCACCTTGGCATCCACCTTAGCACCCACCCACACTGGCACCTTGGCACCCACCTCGGGCAAGGTGGGTGCACACCCACCCTGGCACCCAATTTAGAACCCACCGAGCATGTTACCCACCTTGGCACCCACATTGCAGCCCACCCTAGTACCCACCCTATGACCCACATTGGCATCCACACCCTAGCACCCAGGCACCTCGACACCCGCCTTGACACCCACCCTAGCACTGAACCTGTGACCCACCTTGGAACTCACCCTAGAACCCACCCACCCTGTGAACCACCTTGGCATCCACCTTAGCACCCACCCACCTTGGCACCCACTCTAGCACTCACCCATCCTAACACCCAACTTGTTACCCACCTTGGCACCCGCCCTCGCGTCCACCTTGAAACCCACCCTAGCACCCACCCACGCAGGAGCCCACCTTGGCACCCAACCTAACACCCACGCATCCTGGCACCCAACTTGTGACCCACCTTGGAACCCACCCTAGTACCCACCTTTGAACCCACTATATCACCAACCCACCTTGGCACCCACCCTATGACCCTCTTTGGAATCCACCCTAGCACGCACCCACCCTGGCACCCACCATGGAGCGCACCCTAGCACCCACCCACCTCGGCACGCACCTCAACACCCACCTTGGTGTGCGCACTGCGCCAACCTCTCAAAGACCCTATGTGGTGCGCTCCAAAGTGTACACCTTTGGTGCGCTCCAAGGTGCGCACCTTTGGTGCACACCGAGGTGCACACCAAAGTGTGCACCGAGGTGAGCACCAAAGTGCACTCCAGGGTGCACACCAAGGCGTGCACCTTTGGTGCGGTCAATGCAAACGAATTCGGAAGTTGGGGTCGATGTCCTAATCGCTGCTGCAGACTACACGTATGAGAATCGGACAAATAGCTTTATATAGGGGAGGTGTTGCGTTTGATGGGTCGACTCCCCTGGTTGTGTGCACTGCACCAACTTCAAAGACCCTGTCTTGTTTAAGAAGTCAAAAGTTGGGGTGGATGTCCTAATCATTGCTGCAGTCTACGCATGTATGAGAATCAGACAAATAGCTTATATAGGGGAGGTGTTGCATTCGGTGGGTTGACTCCCCTGGTTGTGCGCACTGCGCCAACCTCAAAGACCCCGCATAGCAGAAGAAGTCGGAAGTCGGATTTTGGTGAGCACCAAGGCGTGCACCTTTGGTGCGGTCAACGCAGACGAATTCAGAAGTTGGGGTGGATGTCCTAATCGTTGTTGCAGGCTACACATGTATGAGAATCAGACAAATAGCTTATATAGGGGAGGTGTTGGGTTTGATGGGTCAACTCCCTTGGTTGTGCGCATTACGCCAACCTCAAAGACCTTGTTTTCGTTAAGAAGTCAAAAGTTGGGGTCAATGTCCTAATGGCTCCTGCAGGCTACACATGTATGAGAATCGGACAAATAGCTTATATAGGGGAGGTGTTGGGTTTGATGGGTCGACTCCCCTGGTTGTGCGCATTACGTCAACCTCAAAGACCTTGTTTTCGTTAAGAAGTCAAAAGTTGGGGTCGATGTCCTAATTGCTCCTGTAGACTACACATGTATGAGAATCAGACAAATAGCTTATATAGGGGAGGTGTTGGGTTTGATGGGTTGACTCCCCTAGTTGTTCGCATTACACCAACCTCAAAGACCTTGTTTTCGTTTAGAAGCCGAAAGTTGGGGTCGATGTCCTAATTGCTCCTGCAGGCTACGCATGTATGAGAATCAGACAAATAGCTTATATAGGGGAGGTGTTGGGTTTGATGGGTCGACTCCCCTGGTTGTGCGCATTGCGCCAACCTCAAAGACCCTGCATTGCGGATGAAGTCGAAAGTCAGAGTTTGGTGTGCTACAAGGTGTGGTCGAAGGTGCTCACCTAGGTGTGCACCTTTGGAGCGCAGGAAAAGTGCCCTCCAAAAGTGCGCACCTTTGGAGTGCACAAAAGTGCCCTCCAAAAGTGCGCACCTTTGGAGCGCAGAAAAGTGCCCTCCAAAAAGTGCCCTCCAAAAGTGCGCACCTTTGGAGCGCAGAAAAGTGCCCTCCAAAAAGTGCCCTCCAAAAGTGCGCACCTTTGGAGCGCAGAAAAGTGCCCTCCAAAAAGTGCCCTCCAAAAGTGCGCACCTTTGGAGCGCAGAAAAGTGCCCTCCAAAAAGTGCCCTCCAAAAGTGCGCACCTTTGGAGCGCAGAAAAGTGCCCTCCAAAAAGTGCCCTCCAAAAGTGCGCACCTTTGGAGCGCAGAAAAGTGCCCTCCAAAAAGTGCCCTCCAAAAGTGCGCACCTTTGGAGCGCAGAAAAGTGCCCTCCAAAAAGTGCCCTCCAAAAGTGCGCACCTTTGGAGCGCAGAAAAGTGCCCTCCAAAAAGTGCCCTCCAAAAGTGCGCACCTTTGGAGCGCAGAAAAGTGCCCTCCAAAAGTGCGCACCTTTGGAGCGCACAAAAGTGCCCTCCAAAAGTGCGCACTTTTGGTGCGCACCAAGGCGCTGGTTCGGTCGTTGCAGGCGAGTTCGGAAGTTGGGGTCGATGTCCTGAGCGGAGGTGCAAACTACACAGGTGTCGGAATCGGACAAATAGCTTATATAGGGGAGGTGTATGCTTCGATGGGTCGACTCCCCAGGTTGAGCGCACCGCGCCAACCTCAAAGACCCTACGGTATGGATGAAGTCGGAAGTTGGGTCCGATGACCGATTCGATTAGTAGGTATGCTCATGAGGTCGGAATTTGGGTCCGATGACCTGCCATGTGCAGGAAGGCGAATGTTGGCACTGTGCGTTGCAAGGTGCACACCAAGGCGCTGGTGCGGTCTTTTTAGTCGAGTTCGGAAGTTGGGGTCGATGTCCTGATCGGAGGTGCAAGCTACACAGGTGTGGGAATCGGACAAATAGCTTATATAGGGGAGGTGTATGCTTCGTTGGGTCGACTCCCCGGGTTGAGCGCACCGCGCCAACCTCAAAGACCCTACGGTATGGATGAAGTCGGAAGTTGGGTCCGATGACCGATTCGATATGTAGGCATACTCGCGAGGTCGGAATTTGGGTCCGATGACCTGCCACGTGCAGGAAGGCGAATGTTGGCACTGTGCGTTGCAAGGTGCGCACCAAGGCGCTGGTTCGGTCGTTGGAGGCGAGTTCGGAAGTTGGGGTCGATGTCTTGATCGGAGGTGCAAACTACACAGGTGTGGGAATCGGACAAATAGCTTATATAGGGGAGGTGTATGCTTCGTTGGGTCGACTCCCCGGGTTGAGCGCACCGCGCCAACCTCAAAGACCCTACGGTATGGATGAAGTCGGAAGTTGGGTCCGATGACCGATTCGATATGTAGGCATACTCGCGAGGTCAGAATTTGGGTCCGATGACCTGCCATGTGCAGGAAGGCGAATGTTGGGACTGTGCGTCGCAAGGTGCGCACCAAGGCGCTGGTGCCGTCGTTGCAGTCGAGTTCGGAAGTTGGGGTCGATGTCCTGGTCAGAGGTGCAAACTACACAGGTGTGGGAATCGGACAAATAGCTTATATAGGGGAGGTGTATGCTTCGATGGGTCGACTCCCTGGGTTGAGCGCACCGCGCCAACCTCAAAGACCCTACAGTATGGATGAAGTCGGAAGTTGGGTCCGATGACCGATTCGATACGTAGGCATATTGGCGAGGTCTGAATTTGTGTCCGATGACCTGCCATGCGCAGGAAGGCGGAATTTGGGTCCGATGACCGAGTTGATGGCGTGCCATGCGCAGAAAGGCGGAATTTGGGTCCGATGACCGAGTTGATGTTGATGGCCCGCCATGCACAGGAAGGCGGAATTTGGGTCCGATGACCGATTTGAAGGCGTGCCATACGCAAAAAGGCGGAGTTTGGGTCCGATGACCGAGTTGATATTGATGGCCCGCCATGCGCAGGAAGGCGGAATTTGGGTCCGATGACCTGACATACGCATGGAGTCCGACTCGGGGGCCGATGTTCGATTCGATGACTTGCATTGTGGGTAAAGTCGGAAGTTGTGGTCTTTGACCCGATTCGATGACCAGACTTCGGCTGCTTGAGAATCGGACAAATAACTTATATAGGGGAGGTAGTGTTCTCGAGCATCCTCCCCCCGTGCCCGTTTATGTCGATTGATGCTGGTGCTCGACTGGTTGGAGCGCTCGGATGCAAAAATCTTGCACCAGGATTTATCGATTGTGATGGACACGGCAAGTCTCCTGATTGCTATGCAGGAGCTCATCGTGAATCTCTATGCGGCCTTGGTATGGACTCGACCTGCGGAATGGTTCGGCAATGGTAGTCGCTCCAACACGTCCTTGCAATGGCCACAGAGGTGATTCGACTAGAGCTCCAGTCTAGCTTTTGGGTTGCTTGGCGGACTGGTATAGCCGCGATCGAGTTCCGGCCATGAACGTTTTAGATAGCTCTTGGGCTTTCTGGGACGGAAGTCGGAAGTTTGGGCTGTTGTCCGATTTGATGACCATTCTTCGGATGTGTGAGAATCGGACAAATAACTTATATAGGGGACTGTGTTGTCTCACGCAGCCCCCTCCGTGCCCCTCTATCTCGACCGATGTTGGTGCTTGAAAGGGTTGGGATCGCTCGGATTTATAAACGTGCACCACCATTTGTCGAGTGTGAGGGACGCGGCAGGTCTCCTAAATGCTATGCGGGCGCTCTCTGAGAATCTCTATCCGGCCTCGACACAGACTAGTCTTGCTGAATGGTTTGGCACTGGTAGTCGATCCAACACGTCGTTGTTGTGGCCGCCTAGGCGATTCGATTCGAGCCCCCGTCTAGCTTTTGGGTTGCTTGGCGGATTTTGCCCTATCCGCAAGTGAGCTCGGTCCCTAAACGTTCGAGAAACCCGATTGCTATGCGCCGACTCTCTTTCTTGCGAGCCTCCATCTAGCTTTTGGGTCTCTACGGAACGGAAGTCGGAATCTGGGACCGTTGTTTGATTCGACGAGGCAGACTACGGTTGTGCGAGAATCGGACAAATAACTTATATAGGGGAGGTGTTGACTGGAGCATTCTCCCCCGTGCCCCTCTAACTCGACCAATGCTGGCGCTCGAACGGTGGTAGCGCTCGGATTTTCATTGAGCGCCAGCATTGGTCGATTTAGAGGGGCATGCGAGATTCCCGAATGCTATGCGAGGGCTCTAACGGAAATGTCTATTGGTTTCGGTATGGATGCAATTGCGAGTGGTTCGGCAAAGGTAGTCGTTCCGATGCGTCCATGTCGTGGCCAAATCGATAATTCGATTTGAGCCCTCGTATAGCATTTGGGTCTCTCGATGTGATTCCGCATTCCAGTCCCTTTGGGCACTGCTTGAGCCGCATCCCAGGGGGTTCCCTTCCCAATAATCTGCCTCGCAACCCGATTGCTATGCGGTGAGGCTCCTCGGCCGCCTCGGAACTATCTGTGTATCAGACGCATCGCGGGATAAGGGGTTGGCAACGGTAGTCGCCCCAAGCGCGTCCGATGCTTGGACCATTCCGAGGCGGCCCTGAAGCCTCTTCCGTCTAGCCGTTGGGTCCTTCTCGCCGCATCCCTCGCCTCGCACCCCGATTGCTATGCGGTGAGGCTCCTCGGCCGCCTCGGAACTATCTGTGTATCGGACGCGTCGCGGGATAAGGGGTTGTCACTGGTAGTCGCCCCAAGCGCGTCCGATGCTTGGACCATTCCGAGGCGGCCCTGAAGCCTCTTCCGTCTAGCCGTTGGGTCATTCTCGCCGCATCCCTCGCCTCGCACCCCGATTGCTATGCGGTGAGGCTCCTCGGCCGCCTCGGAACTATCTGTGTATCGGACGCGTCGCGGGATAAGGGGTTGTCATTGGTAGTCGCCCCAAGCGCGTCCGATGCTTGGACCATTCCGAGGCGGCCCTGAAGCCTCTTCCGTCTAGCCGTTGGGTCCTTCTCGCCGCATCCCTCGCCTCGCACCCCGATTGCTATGCGGTGAGGCTCCTCGGCCGCCTCGGAACTATCTGTGTATCGGACGCGTCGCGGGATAAGGGGTTGTCACTGGTAGTCGCCCCAAGCGCGTCCGATGCTTGGACCATTCCGAGGCGGCCCTGAAGCCTCTTCCGTCTAGCCGTTGGGTCCTTCTCGCCGCATCCCTCGCCTCGCACCCCGATTGCTATGCGGTGAGGCTCCTCGGCCGCCTCGGAACTATCTGTGTATCGGACGCGTCGCGGGATAAGGGGTTGTCACTGGTAGTCGCCCCAAGCGCGTCCGATGCTTGGACCATTCCGAGGCGGCCCTGAAGCCTCTTCCGTCTAGCCGTTGGGTCCTTCTCGCCGCATCCCTCGCCTCGCACCCCGATTGCTATGCGGTGAGGCTCCTCGGCCGCCTCGGAACTATCTGTGTATCGGACGCGTCGCGGGATAAGGGGTTGTCATTGGTAGTCGCCCCAAGCGCGTCCGATGCTTGGACCATTCCGAGGCGGCCCTGAAGCCTCTTCCGTCTAGCCGTTGGGTCCTTCTCGCCGCATCCCTCGCCTCGCACCCCGATTGCTATGCGGTGAGGCTCCTCGGCCGCCTCGGAACTATCTGTGTATCGGACGCGTCGCGGGATAAGGGGTTGTCACTGGTAGTCGCCCCAAGCGCGTCCGATGCTTGGACCATTCCGAGGCGGCCCTGAAGCCTCTTCCGTCTAGCCGTTGGGTCCTTCTCGCCGCATCCCTCGCCTCGCACCCCGATTGCTATGCGGTGAGGCTCCTCGGCCGCCTCGGAACTATCTGTGTATCGGACGCGTCGCGGGATAAGGGGTTGTCACTGGTAGTCGCCCCAAGCGCGTTCGATGCTTGGACCATTCCGAGGCGGCCCTGAAGCCTCTTCCGTCTAGCCGTTGGGTCCTTCTTGCCGCATCCCTCGCCTCGCACCCCGATTGCTATGCGGTGAGGCTCCTCGGCCGCCTTGGAACTATCTGTGTATCGGACGCGTCGCGGGATAAGGGGTTGTCACTGGTAGTCGCCCCAAGCGCGTCCGATGCTTGGACCATTCCGAGGCGGACCCGAAGCCTCTTCCGTCTAGCCGTTGGGTCCTTCTCGCCGCATCCTTCGCCTCGCACCCCGATTGCTATGCGGTGAGGCTCCTCGGCCGCCTCGGAACTATCTGTGTATCGGACGCGTCGCGGGATAAGGGGTTGTCACTGGTAGTCGCCCCAAGCGCGTCCGATGCTTGGACCATTCCGAGGCGGACCCGAAGCCTCTTCCGTCTAGCCGTTGGGTCCTTCTCGCCGCATCCCTCGCCTCGCACCCCGATTGCTATGCGGTGAGGCTCCTCGGCCGCCTTGGAACTATCTGTGTATCGGACGCGTCGCGGGATAAGGGGTTGTCACTGGTAGTCGCCCCAAGCGCGTCCGATGCTTGGACCATTCCGAGGCGGACCCGAAGCCTCTTCCGTCTAGCCGTTGGGTCCTTCTCGCCGCATCCCTCGCCTCGCACCCCGATTGCTATGCGGTGAGGCTCCTCGGCCGCCTTGGAACTATCTGTGTATCGGACGCGTCGCGGGATAAGGGGTTGTCACTGGTAGTCGCCCCAAGCGCGTCCGATGCTTGGACCATTCCGAGGCGGACCCGAAGCCTCTTCCGTCTAGCCGTTGGGTCCTTCTCGCCGCATCCCTCGCCTCGCACCCCGATTGCTATGCGGTGAGGCTCCTCGGCCGCCTTGGAACTATCTGTGTATCGGACGCGTCGCGGGATAAGGGGTTGTCACTGGTAGTCGCCCCAAGCGCGTCCGATGCTTGGACCATTCCGAGGCGGCCCCGAAGCCTCTTCCGTCTAGCCGTTGGGTCCTTCTCGCCGCATCCCTCGCCTCGCACCCCGATTGCTATGCGGTGAGGCTCCTCGGCCGCCTCGGAACTATCTGTGTATCGGACGCGTCGCGGGATAAGGGGTTGTCACTGGTAGTCGCCCCAAGCGCGTCCGATGCTTGGACCATTCCGAGGCGGCCCCGAAGCCTCTTCCGTGTAGCCGTTGGGTCCTTCTCGCCGCATCCCTCGCCTCGCACCCCGATTGCTATGCGGTGAGGCTCCTCGGCCGCCTTGGAACTATCTGTGTATCGGACGCGTCGCGGGATAAGGGGTTGTCACTGGTAGTCGCCCCAAGCGCGTCCGATGCTTGGACCATTCCGAGGCGGACCTGAAGCCTCTTCCCTCTAGCCGTTGGGGCTTTCTCGCCGCATCCCTCGCCTCGCACCCTGATTGCTATGCTGTGAGGCTCCTCGGCCGCCTTGGAACTATCTGTGTATCGGACGCATCGCGGGATAAGGGGTTGGCAGTGGTAGTCGCCCCAAGCGCATCCGATGCTTGGACCATTCCGAGGCGGCCCTGCAGCCTCTTCCGTCTAGCCGTTGGGGCCATCTCGCCGCATCCCCCACCTCGCACCACGATTGCTATGCGGTGAGGCTCCTTGGCCGCCTCGGAACTATCTGTGTATCGGACGCATCGCGGGATAAGGGGTTGTCACTGGTAGTCGCCCCAAGCGCGTCCGATGCTTGGACTATTCCGAGGCGGCCCTGCAGCCTCTTCCGTCTAGCCGTTGGGGCCATCTCGCCGCATCCCCCACCTCCTCGGCCGCCTCGGAACTATCTGTGTATCGGACGCATCGCGGGATAAGGGGTTGGCAGTGGTAGTTGCCCCAAGCGCGTCCGATGCTTGGACTATTCCGAGGCAGCCCTGCAGCCTCTTCCGTCTAGCCTTTGGGGCCATCTCGCCGCATCCCTCGCCTCGCACCCCGTTTGCTATGCGGTGAGGCTCCTCGGCCGCCTGGGAACTATCTTCGTATCGGACGCATCGCGGGATAAGGGGTTGTCACTGGTAGTCGCCCCAAGCGCGTCCGATGCTTGGACTATTCCGAGGCGGCCCTGTGGCCTCTTCCGTCTAGCCGTTGGGGCCATCTCGCCGCATCCCCCACCTCGCACCCCGATTGCTATGCGGTGAGGCTCTTCGGCCGCCTTGGAACTATCTTCGTATCGGACGCATCGCGGGATAAGGGGTTGTCACTGGTAGTGGCCCCAAGCGCGTCCGATGCTTGGACTATTCCGAGGCGGCCCTGCAGCCTCTTCCGTCTAGCCGTTGGGGCCATCTCGCCGCATCCCCCACCTCGCACCCCGATTGCTATGCGGTGAGGCTCCTCGGCCGCCTTGGAACTATCTTCGTATCGGACGCATCGCGGGATAAGGGGTTGTCACTGGTAGTCGCCCCAAGCGCGTCCGATGCTTGGACTATTCCGACGCGGCCCTGTGGCCTCTTCCGTCTAGCCGTTGGGGCCATCTCGCCGCATCCCCCACCTCGCACCCCGATTGCTATGCGGTGAGGCTCCTCGGCCGCCTTGGAACCATCTTCGTATCGGACGCATCGCGGGATAGGGGGCTGTCACTGGTAGTCGCCCCTAGCGTGTCCGATGCTTGGACCATTCCTAGGCGGCCCTGAAGCCTCTTCCGTCTAGCCGTTGGGGCCTTCCCGCCCCATCCCTCGCCTCGCACCCCCGATTGCTATGCGGTGAGGCTCCTCGGCCGCCTTGGAACCATCTGTGTATCGGACGCATCGCGGGATAAGGGGTTGGCACTGGCAGTCGCCCCAAGCGCGTCCGATGCTTGGACCATTCCGAGGTGGCCCTGAAGCCTCTTCCGTCTAGCCGTTGGGGCCTTCCCGCCCCATCCCTCGCCTCGCACCCCGATTGATATGCGGTGAGGCTCCTCGGCCGCCTTGGAACTATCTGTGTATCGGACGCATCGCGGGATAAGGGGTTGGCACTGGTAGTCGTCCCAATCGCATCCGATGCTTGGACCATTCCGAGGCGGCCCTGCAGCCTCTTCCGTTTAGCCGTCGGGGCCTTCCCGCCGCATCCCTCGCCTCGCATCCCGATTC
>NW_026728848.1:315000-337500 GCF_030272615.1 Cryptomeria japonica | reverse complement strand
GCCCCTCTTTTTTTGTCCGAGCGTTTGGTGGGGTTTCTCGCATTGGGGCTTCCCAGGCCCGGTTGTTGGGTGCGCACCCACCCTGGCGTGCACGAAATCGGAAGTTGGGTTAATTGCCCGGTTTGCCTCGGGTGCGCACCTTCGCCAGGGCGGGCTCAAGATGGCACCCGCGTTCCGTTTTTTTCACTATCTTTCAAAACGGAAATTTTAAAATCTCGTTTTTTTTTTTTTTTTTGCCTTTTCTGGAAATTAGTGAAGGCAGCGCATCAAAGGTGCGCAATGCTGGTGCGAACCCGGGAGCGCTCCGATGTGTGCTCCAAGGTGCGGCGTGCACGAAGTCCGAGCCCGGTTTGCCCCGGGTGCGCACCTCGCGTGCACCTTCGCCGGGGTGAGCACCTTGGTGTGCAGACCTTGGTTGGGTTGCGCGCCCTGGTGCGCACCAAGGAGCGCTCTGAAGTGTGCTCCAAGGTGCGGCGTGCACGAAGTCGGAGCCCGGTTTGCCCCGGGTGTGCACCTCGGGTGCGCACCTCGCGTGCACCTTCGCTGCGGTGGGCACCTTGGCTGGGTTGCGCGCCTTGGTGGGCACCATGCAGTGCACGAAGTCGGAGCCCGGATTGCCCCGGGCGCGCACCTCCGCCAGGGTGGGCACCTTGGTGCGCACAACTTGCCTGGGCTGCGCACCAGGAAGGGCTCAAGATGGCACCCGCGTTCCGTTTTTTTCACTATCTTTCAGAACGGAAATTTTAAAATCTCGTTTTTTTTTGCCTTTTCTGGAAATTAGTGAAGGCAGCGCATCAAAGGTGCGCAACGCTGGTGCGAACCTGGGAGCGCTCCGATGTGTGCTCCAAGGTGCGGCGTGCACGAAGTCGGACCCCGGTTTGCCCCGGGTGCGCACCTCGCGTGCACCTTGGTGCGCACACCTTGGCTGGGTTGCGCGCCCTGGTGGGCACCATGGTGCGCACCAAGGAGCGCTCCGAAGTGTGCTCCAAGGTGCGGCGTGCACGAAGTCGGAGCCCGGTTTGCCCCGGGTGCGCACCTCGCGTGCACCTTCGCCGCGGTGGGCACCATGGCGTGCACGAAGTCGGAGCCCGGTTTGCCCCGGGTGCGCACCTCGCGTGCACCTTCGCCGGGGTGGGCACCTTGGTGTGCAGACCTTGGCTGGGTTGCGCGCCCTGGTGGGCACCATGGTGCGCACCAAGGAGCGCTCCGAAGTGTGCTCCAAGGTGCGGCCTGCACGAAGTCGGAGCCCGGTTTGCCCCGGGTGTGCACCTCGGGTGGGCACCTTGGTGCGCATGCCTTGCCTGGGCTGCGCACCAGGGCGGGCTCAAGATGGCACCCGCGTTCCTTTTTTTTCACTATCTTTCAAAACGGAAATTTTAAAATCTCATTTTTTTTTGCCTTTTTCTGGAAATTAGTGAAGGCAGCGCATCAAAGGTGCGCACCTCGCTGCCCACCACGGTGCGCAACGCCGGTGGGCACCCGGGAGTGCTTCGAAGTGTGCTCCAAGGTGCTGCGTGCACGTTGTCGGAGCCCGGTTTGCCCCGGGTGCGCACCTCGCGTGCACCTTCGTCGGGGTGGGCACCTTGGCTGGGTTTGCCCCGGCTGCGCTCCGAAGCGGGGTTATTGGAGCGCCGCCTCTTTTTTTGTCGGAGCGTTTGGTGGGGTTTCTCGCATTGGCTCTTCCGAGGCCCGGTTGCCACCCTGGCGCGCACGAAGTCGGAAGTAGGGTTAATTGCCCGGGTGCGCACCTTTGCCAGGGTGGGCACCTTACCTGGGCTGCGCACCAGGGCGGGCTCAAGATGGCACGCGCGTTCCGTTTTTTTCACTATCTTTCAAAACGGAAATTTTAAAATCTCCTTTTTTTTTTGCCTTTTCTGGAAATTAGTGAAGGCAGCGCATCAAAGGTGCGCACCTCGCTGCCCACCTTGGTGTGCTCTGAGGTGCGCACCCGGGAGCGCTACGAAGTGTGCTCCAAGGTGCGGCGTGCACGTTGTCGGAGCCCGGTTTGCCCCGGGTGCGCACCTCGCCTGCACCTTGGCCGGGGTGGGCACCTTGGCTGGGTTTGCCCAGGGTGCGCTCCGAAGCGGGGTTACTGGAGCGCCCCCTCTTTTTTTGTCAGAGCGTTTGGTGGGGTTTCTCGCATTGGCTCTTCCCAGGCCCGGTTGTTGGGTGCGCTCCCACCCTGGCGCGCGCGAAGTTGGAAGTTGGGTTAATTGCCCGGGCGCGCACCTTCGCCAGGGTGGGCACCTTGGTGCGCACACCTTGGCTGGGCTGCGCACCAGGGCGGGCTCAAGATGGCACCAGCATTCCCTTTTTCTCACTATCTTTCAAAACGGAAATTTTAAAATCTCGTTTTTTTTTTGCCTTTTATGGAAATTAGTGAAGGCATCGCATCAAAGGTGCGCACCTCGCTGCCCACCTTGGTGTGCTCCGAGGTGCCCACCACGGTGCGCAACGCCGGTGCGAACCCGGGAGCGCCCCGATGTGTGCTCCAAGGTGCGGCGTGCACGAAGTCGGACCCCGGTTTGCCCCGGGTGCGCACCTCGCGTGCACCTTGGTGCGCACACCTTGGCTGGGTTGCGCGGCCTGGTGGGCACCATGGTGCGCACCAAGGAGCGCTCCGAAGTGTGCTCCAAGGTGCGGCGTGCACGAAGTCGGAGCCCGGTTTGCCCCGGGTACGCACCTCGCGTGCACCTTCGCCGGGGTGGGCACCTCGGCTGGGTTGCGCGCCCTGGTGCGCACCAAGGAGCGCTCCGAAGTGTGCTCCAAGGTGCGGCGTGCACGAAGTCGGAGCCCGGTTTGCCCCGGGTGCGCACCTTCGCCGCGGTGCGCACCATGGCGTGCACGAAGTCGGAGCCCGGTTTGCCCCGGGTGCGCACCTCGCGTGCACCTTCGGCGGGGTTGCGCGCCCTGGTGGGCACCATGGTGCGCACCAAGGAGCGCTCCGAAGTGTGCTCCAAGGTGCGGCGTGCACGAAGTCGGAGCCCGGTTTGCCCCGGGTGCGCACCTCGCGTGCACCTTCGGCGGGGTTGCGCGCCCTGGTGGGCACCATGGTGCGCACCAAGGAGCGCTCCGAAGTGTGCTCCAAGGTGCGGCGTGCACGAAGTCGGAGCCCGGTTTGCCCCGGGTGCGCACCTCGCGTGCACCTTCGCCGCGGTGGGCACCATGGCGTGCACGAAGTCGGAGCCCGGTTTGCCCCGGGTGCGCACCTCGCGTGCACCTTCGCCGGGGTGGGCACCTCGGCTGGGTTGCGCGCCCTGGTGCGCACCAAGGAGCGCTCCGAAGTGTGCTCCAAGGTGCGGCGTGCACGAAGTCGGAGCCCGGTTTGCCCCGGGTGCGCACCTCGCGTGCACCTTCGCCAGGGTGGGCACCTCGGTGCGCACACCTTCTCAATGTTTTCTTGCCTTTTCTGGAAATTGGTGAAGGCAGCGCATCAAAGGTGCGCACCTCGGTGTGCTCCGAGGTGCGAACCCGAGAGCGCTCCGAGGTGCCCACGAAGTCGAAAGTCGGGTTAATTGCATTGTTTTCCCCGGGTGCGCTCCGAGGTGCGCAACATCGGCGCGCACCAAGGAGGGCTCCGAAGTGTGCTCCAAGGTGCGCACGATGGCGTGCACCTCTGGTGCGCACGATTCGGAGCTCGGTTTGACCGGGGTGCGCACACCTTGGCTGGGTTGCGCACCTTTTGTGCGCTCCAAGGTGCGCACGAAGTCGGAGCTCGGTTTGCCCCGGGTGCGCACCTTCGCCAGGGTGCGCACCTTGATGCGCACGCCTTGGCTGGGCTGCGCACCTTGGTGGGCGCCATGGTGCGCACCTTTCGTGCGCTCCAAGGTGCGCACGAAGTCGGAGCTCGGTTTGCCCCGGGTGCGCACCTTGGTGGGCGCCATGGTGCACTCCGAGGTGCCCAAGATTGGTGCGCACCAAGGAGCGCTCCGAAGTGCGCTCCAAGGTGCGCGCGAAGTCGAAAGTTGGGTTAATTGTCCGGTTTGCCTCGGGTGCGCACCTTGCGTGCACCTTCGCCAGGGTGGGCGCCTTGGTGCGCACACCTTGGCTGGGCTGCGCACACCTTGGCACCCGCGTTTCCTTCATTTTAAATTTTTTTTTTTTACAATCTCTCAAGTGGGAAATTCTATAATCTCAACTTTTTTTGCCTTTTCAGGAAACTTTTGAATGGAGCGCATCATTGGTGCGCTCCGAAGTGTGCTCCAAAGCTCTCTCCAGCTGCGTGCACCTGCCCCGGCCGCGCACCCGGCCCCGCCCAGCTTCGCTCACCTGTCCCGGGCGTCTGGTGCGGAACCTTAGAGTAAGAAACATCACCGTGCACCTTGGCCAACGTGCGCGACTCGACCGAGCGCGCACTGGCCGAGGTGCACACCGATTTCACCTGGGTGCGCGCGCAGCACCTCGGGCGCACCGGGGTGCGCGCACAACGCCCGGGTTGCACCGTGGCCTGTGTGCTCGGGGCGCCTCGGGTGCGCGCTCGGTGTCGCCCCCGCGCGCGCGGTAGTGCGGGCAGCGCACCCCGGCCCGGCCCGGCCCCGACGAGAACGCAAACGGGCAAAAGGTTTATTCAAATAGCATTGCGACGCCCGGCGAAAAACTAAAAAAGGGTGCAACACTGGGACTTCCCGGGAGGTCACCCATCCCAGTACTACTCCGGCCCAAGCGCGCTTAACTGCGGAGTTCTGATGGGATCCGGTGCACTAACGCTGGTATGATCGCACCCGTTATGAGCTTGTCGCAGTGTGTACTTAGCAAACCGCGACCCACGTGCGAATCCACCCCGGCCACCCACCCCCGTCGAGGTGCACACCCTCCCTCGCGAAGTGCGCCCCGTTCGCCAAGTGTGAGCCCTGCCCGGGTGCGCGCACCTTGCTAGGGCGTCGGGTGTGCACCCGGCCCGGCCTACGTGCGTGCACCTGGAGGGGGCGTCGTGTGCGTGCAGTGTCCCGTCTGCAACGCGGTGCCCACACACCACCTCGGGCGCAACGACCTGCGCTCACATGTGGGCCGAGTGCACCTTGGTGCATGTTCGGGGCGCCTCGGGTGCACGCTCGATCTTGCCCCGGTGCACCAAGGCGCTCGGTTTGCCCCGGGTGCGCACTTGGTGCAAGGTGGGCACCCAAAATAGGGATCAAGCACCAAAACACAAGTTTCGGGATGCAAAATGGGACCCAAGGACCACAAATGCGTTCCAAGACCCATGATGGGTCCACGAGAACAAAAATGTGTTCCGAGACTTAATAAACAAATATTGGGTTTTAGGAGAAGAAACATGCTCTGATGCCCAAAACGAGAATCGACCCCGAAAAGGCCACAGGCCAAAAGTGGGATGCGAGACAAAAAAAAATGGGACCCGAGGACCAAAATTGGGTTCCCAGGTCGAAGACAGGGCAACCGGACAAGAAACGACCTCTAAGGCTCGAAATGAGTCCCGACGACTAAAACTTGACAAGAAGCACCCATCAGGCACCCAACTCGACACCCATGGGATGCCGACCCACCCGGGCTTCCACCTAGCACACCTTGGCACCCACCCACCCTCGCACCCAACCTCGCACCCAACTTAGCACCTTTGAACCCACATTGGCACTCACCCTGACCCTGGCACCTTGGAACCCACATTGGCACTCACCTTGACCCTGGCACCCACCTTTGCACTCACCTTGGGACCCACCCTGGCTCCCACCTCGGCACCCACCCAGACACCCACCTTGGTTCCTTGGCACCCACCTTGGATCCTTGGCACCCACCCCGACACCCACCTTGGCACGCAACTTGGCTACTTGCCACCCACCTTGGCTCCTTGACGCCCACCCCGACAACCACCCCGTGACCTACCCTGGCTAGGGTTGGTGCACACCCACCCTGGTGCCCACCTTGGCACCCACCCTATGACCCACCTTGGCATGCACCTTAGTACCCACCCCGTTACCCACCCTAGGACCCACCCCGTGACCCACCTTGGCCAGGGTGGGTGCACCCACCCTGGTGCCCACCTTGGCACCCACCCATCCTAGCACCCAGCCTGTGACCGGGCTTGGAACCCAACCTTGCACCCGCACCCGTCTTGGCCAGTGTGGGTGCGCACCCATCCTGGCACCCACGTTGTGACACACCCTTTAACCCACGCACCCTAGCACCCACGTTGGCACCCACCTTGGAACCCAACCTAGCAACTTGGCACCCACCCCGTGACCCACCTTGGCATCCACCATAGCAGTCGCCGACTTGGCACCCACCTCGGCACCCACCTTGACACTTGTGGACCCACCTTGCCACTCACCCTAGCATCGACCCATCCTAGCACCCACCCTGGCACCTTTGCACCCTAGCACTCACCCATCCTAGCACCTAACCTGTGACCCACCTTGACACTCACCCTCGCACCCACCTTGGAACCCAACCTAGCACCCACCCACCCTGACACCAACCCTAGCACCTACCCACCCTTGCACCCACCCTGTGACCCATCTTGGCACCCACCCATCCTACCACTCAACCTATCACCCACCTTCTCACCCACCTTGGCATCCACCTTAGCACCCACCCACACTGGCACCTTGGCACCCACCTCGGGCAAGGTGGGTGCACACCCACCCTGGCACCCAATTTAGAACCCACCGAGCATGTTACCCACCTTGGCACCCACATTGCAGCCCACCCTAGTACCCACCCTATGACCCACATTGGCATCCACACCCTAGCACCCAGGCACCTCGACACCCGCCTTGACACCCACCCTAGCACTGAACCTGTGACCCACCTTGGAACTCACCCTAGAACCCACCCACCCTGTGAACCACCTTGGCATCCACCTTAGCACCCACCCACCTTGGCACCCACTCTAGCACTCACCCATCCTAACACCCAACTTGTTACCCACCTTGGCACCCGCCCTCGCGTCCACCTTGAAACCCACCCTAGCACCCACCCACGCAGGAGCCCACCTTGGCACCCAACCTAACACCCACGCATCCTGGCACCCAACTTGTGACCCACCTTGGAACCCACCCTAGTACCCACCTTTGAACCCACTATATCACCAACCCACCTTGGCACCCACCCTATGACCCTCTTTGGAATCCACCCTAGCACGCACCCACCCTGGCACCCACCATGGAGCGCACCCTAGCACCCACCCACCTCGGCACGCACCTCAACACCCACCTTGGTGTGCGCACTGCGCCAACCTCTCAAAGACCCTATGTGGTGCGCTCCAAAGTGTACACCTTTGGTGCGCTCCAAGGTGCGCACCTTTGGTGCACACCGAGGTGCACACCAAAGTGTGCACCGAGGTGAGCACCAAAGTGCACTCCAGGGTGCACACCAAGGCGTGCACCTTTGGTGCGGTCAATGCAAACGAATTCGGAAGTTGGGGTCGATGTCCTAATCGCTGCTGCAGACTACACGTATGAGAATCGGACAAATAGCTTTATATAGGGGAGGTGTTGCGTTTGATGGGTCGACTCCCCTGGTTGTGTGCACTGCACCAACTTCAAAGACCCTGTCTTGTTTAAGAAGTCAAAAGTTGGGGTGGATGTCCTAATCATTGCTGCAGTCTACGCATGTATGAGAATCAGACAAATAGCTTATATAGGGGAGGTGTTGCATTCGGTGGGTTGACTCCCCTGGTTGTGCGCACTGCGCCAACCTCAAAGACCCCGCATAGCAGAAGAAGTCGGAAGTCGGATTTTGGTGAGCACCAAGGCGTGCACCTTTGGTGCGGTCAACGCAGACGAATTCAGAAGTTGGGGTGGATGTCCTAATCGTTGTTGCAGGCTACACATGTATGAGAATCAGACAAATAGCTTATATAGGGGAGGTGTTGGGTTTGATGGGTCAACTCCCTTGGTTGTGCGCATTACGCCAACCTCAAAGACCTTGTTTTCGTTAAGAAGTCAAAAGTTGGGGTCAATGTCCTAATGGCTCCTGCAGGCTACACATGTATGAGAATCGGACAAATAGCTTATATAGGGGAGGTGTTGGGTTTGATGGGTCGACTCCCCTGGTTGTGCGCATTACGTCAACCTCAAAGACCTTGTTTTCGTTAAGAAGTCAAAAGTTGGGGTCGATGTCCTAATTGCTCCTGTAGACTACACATGTATGAGAATCAGACAAATAGCTTATATAGGGGAGGTGTTGGGTTTGATGGGTTGACTCCCCTAGTTGTTCGCATTACACCAACCTCAAAGACCTTGTTTTCGTTTAGAAGCCGAAAGTTGGGGTCGATGTCCTAATTGCTCCTGCAGGCTACGCATGTATGAGAATCAGACAAATAGCTTATATAGGGGAGGTGTTGGGTTTGATGGGTCGACTCCCCTGGCATTGCGCCAACCTCAAAGACCCTGCATTGCGGATGAAGTCGAAAGTCAGAGTTTGGTGTGCTACAAGGTGTGGTCGAAGGTGCTCACCTAGGTGTGCACCTTTGGAGCGCAGGAAAAGTGCCCTCCAAAAGTGCGCACCTTTGGAGTGCACAAAAGTGCCCTCCAAAAGTGCGCACCTTTGGAGCGCACAAAAGTGCCCTCCAAAAAGTGCCCTCCAAAAGTGCGCACCTTTGGAGTGCAGAAAAGTGCCCTCCAAAAAGTGCCCTCCAAAAGTGCGCACCTTTGGAGCGCAGAAAAGTGCCCTCCAAAAAGTGCCCTCCAAAAGTGCGCACCTTTGGAGCGCAGAAAAGTGCCCTCCAAAAAGTGCCCTCCAAAAGTGCGCACCTTTGGAGCGCAGAAAAGTGCCCTCCAAAAAGTGCCCTCCAAAAGTGCGCACCTTTGGAGCGCAGAAAAGTGCCCTCCAAAAAGTGCCCTCCAAAAGTGCGCACCTTTGGAGCGCAGAAAAGTGCCCTCCAAAAAGTGCCCTCCAAAAGTGCGCACCTTTGGAGCGCAGAAAAGTGCCCTCCAAAAAGTGCCCTCCAAAAGTGCGCACCTTTGGAGCGCAGAAAAGTGCCCTCCAAAAAGTGCCCTCCAAAAGTGCGCACCTTTGGAGCGCAGAAAAGTGCCCTCCAAAAGTGCGCACCTTTGGAGCGCACAAAAGTGCCCTCCAAAAGTGCGCACTTTTGGTGCGCACCAAGGCGCTGGTTCGGTCGTTGCAGGCGAGTTCGGAAGTTGGGGTCGATGTCCTGAGCGGAGGTGCAAACTACACAGGTGTCGGAATCGGACAAATAGCTTATATAGGGGAGGTGTATGCTTCGATGGGTCGACTCCCCAGGTTGAGCGCACCGCGCCAACCTCAAAGACCCTACGGTATGGATGAAGTCGGAAGTTGGGTCCGATGACCGATTCGATTAGTAGGTATGCTCATGAGGTCGGAATTTGGGTCCGATGACCTGCCATGTGCAGGAAGGCGAATGTTGGCACTGTGCGTTGCAAGGTGCACACCAAGGCGCTGGTGCGGTCTTTTTAGTCGAGTTCGGAAGTTGGGGTCGATGTCCTGATCGGAGGTGCAAGCTACACAGGTGTGGGAATCGGACAAATAGCTTATATAGGGGAGGTGTATGCTTCGTTGGGTCGACTCCCCGGGTTGAGCGCACCGCGCCAACCTCAAAGACCCTACGGTATGGATGAAGTCGGAAGTTGGGTCCGATGACCGATTCGATATGTAGGCATACTCGCGAGGTCGGAATTTGGGTCCGATGACCTGCCACGTGCAGGAAGGCGAATGTTGGCACTGTGCGTTGCAAGGTGCGCACCAAGGCGCTGGTTCGGTCGTTGGAGGCGAGTTCGGAAGTTGGGGTCGATGTCTTGATCGGAGGTGCAAACTACACAGGTGTGGGAATCGGACAAATAGCTTATATAGGGGAGGTGTATGCTTCGTTGGGTCGACTCCCCGGGTTGAGCGCACCGCGCCAACCTCAAAGACCCTACGGTATGGATGAAATCGGAAGTTGGGTCCGATGACCGATTCGATATGTAGGCATACTCGCGAGGTCGGAATTTGGGTCCGATGACCTGCCATGTGCAGGAAGGCGAATGTTGGGACTGTGCGTCGCAAGGTGCACACCAAGGCGCTGGTGCCGTCGTTGCAGTCGAGTTCGGAAGTTGGGGTCGATGTCCTGGTCAGAGGTGCAAACTACACAGGTGTGGGAATCGGACAAATAGCTTATATAGGGGAGGTGTATGCTTCGATGGGTCGACTCCCTGGGTTGAGCGCACCGCGCCAACCTCAAAGACCCTACAGTATGGATGAAGTCGGAAGTTGGGTCCGATGACCGATTCGATACGTAGGCATATTGGCGAGGTCTGAATTTGTGTCCGATGACCTGCCATGCGCAGGAAGGCGGAATTTGGGTCCGATGACCGAGTTGATGGCGTGCCATGCGCAGAAAGGCGGAATTTGGGTCCGATGACCGAGTTGATGTTGATGGCCCGCCATGCACAGGAAGGCGGAATTTGGGTCCGATGACCGATTTGAAGGCGTGCCATACGCAAAAAGGCGGAGTTTGGGTCCGATGACCGAGTTGATATTGATGGCCCGCCATGCGCAGGAAGGCGGAATTTGGGTCCGATGACCTGACATACGCATGGAGTCCGACTCGGGGGCCGATGTTCGATTCGATGACTTGCATTGTGGGTAAAGTCGGAAGTTGTGGTCTTTGACCCGATTCGATGACCAGACTTCGGCTGCTTGAGAATCGGACAAATAACTTATATAGGGGATGTCACGGGCTTTGGGAGTTAAGCCTGTGCGGCACCGACAAGTCCCGACCCGACTCGGATCCGTTCAAGGTCAGAGACCTTCGGCCTACGCCTCGTCCCTTCCAATATTGCGCTAAAGCGGAATGCACAATGAAAATGCAGATCGACTTGCTCCCAGAATGCATAAAAGGATACGATGCAATGCGGAATAAAATAGACAACACAACATTCAAAGGTGGGGCGAGGTGCCCATATCCTTTATTATTATCCTCAAAGATTACAATGCTGGATAGAACTCGGTATTGAGAAATACCGGTCGCCCCCAAATGGATTGCCCAGCCAGCCAATCTGACTCGGACAAGTTACAAAGAGTCCCTTCGACTCAGACTGGGATCGGCTCGCTCGAGAGGAGAACCAGTTAGCTCCTCGAGGTGCCAGATCGCCAAGTCACAAGACCCCAATGCTCGCCTGAGCAATAAAGTCCCTCGCTGCAATACTCGCACTCAGACTTGCGACGCCGAAGACTCGCATCTGTCTGCTCGTCTGCTCGCTGCCGAATGCTTGATCGCTGATGATCCTGATTCTGAATCTGCTTCTGCTTTTCTTCCCTTGCCAAGAATGAGCATCCCGCTCATCTTATATACTGGAGGGTCGGACCCAAATAAAAGAGCCGTTGGGCGGATAGGGCCGGCCCAAAAGGAATCCCGCCAATGGAAAATTAGCGCCCATATAGGTCCGGACTCATATGAGTTAAGTCCGCGCTAAGAAGAACATCGGCCAAGTCCCATGTCGGCCCCCGCCAAAGAAATAAAACATATCGGCCCCGCCGATGAAATGAATTAAGTCGGCTGTGTGAAACACCAATTCCATGTCGGCTATGCAAAAGAAAGAGTTCCGATGCAAAATGGAACCCCACTAAGGCTGGACCCGATCCAAAAACTGTGCAAGTATTCTGCCCAATGCAGACCCGTTACATCCTCCCCCACTAAACTAGTGGCGGCGCCCTCGACGCCAGCACCCCTGCACAAAGCACTGGGAGGCATTGACCCAGAAATCTACTCCTGTCTGGGCGGGTTCCTCCTGGAGAGGAACTCCATGATTATCTCCTCGTCTCGCCATAACGACTCACTGCGTTCCCAGGAAGCGGAGTCTCGTCCCTGTCCTTCGAACATCACCAAGAACTCACGGATGCCGTTCTTGCCTCCTCCTCGTGTTCGCATTGCAAGGACCTGGCTGACTCTGCGGTCCGGATTGTCCAACACATTCGCCGGGCCTCTGTTCGGAATATTTCTTATCAGATCTTCGTCATCTGGACCAAAGACTTCGCCGGGTAGACGAAGCAATCTGTCCCAAAGTGGTTCATACGGCCTTGTCTTATGTTCCTCCCAGGTCCAGTGATCCACGGCCTCAGAACAACTCGCCATGATTTCCAAGGATTTCCGAGTACTCTTTTCGTCGGATAGATTGGTGCTACCTCCGATCGACATCAAGTCGCCATAACGGATTATTCCCTGTCGATCCCAAGTGGTGAAGATATCATCTTCACAAAGAGCCTCATTGAACCCAATGAAGTCTGGAAAGGTATCAATGTGTAACTGAACAGGTCCCCCTTCTTGTCTCCTGAAAGTGAGGGATGCTGAAGTGAAACTTCCTGCCTGTGCCTGTTCAGGAGAAGTGACATCGCCCTGCGATCCACCTCCTCTAGCCATGACATCCCGGGTAGGTCGGGATTCTTCTTCATCATTCGCATGCTGGTTTATCAAACGTAAGGTGCCCAATCTCATCTTGGTGCTCACCTCGGGAATGTCTTGATTCATGACTTCCCTAGCTGCGACGATCTTAACATCGTCCAAGCAGGCCAACCCCTGCGGCTCTGCTCCTACCGGCTTGCAAACAAACTTGTGTGCCAACAATTCCGCCAACTGATCCAGTTTGGCGCTGAAAGGATCTGCCTTGGCTTCTGGCTGTTCCATCCAGACCCAACGTTGCAAAGCTTCCGAACAACTTGCCACGAGCTCGGATGCACGGGGGTAGTCTTCCGATCGAAATTCTCCTCCAGAACCGAGAACTAGCAAATCTCTCAAGGAGATGACTCCGCTGTTCTCCCATCTATCCAAGATGTCTACCTCCGAGTAGATGTCTGGCAACTCGGCGGACCCTGTCAAGATCTCGAAATCCACATAAAGTCGGGCTGAGCCTCCTCTCAGTCGTCGGAACAAAAGACTGGTGGTTCGAGTGTTGGTAAGGAAGTCGTTCCCCAACGGTTCCTTTGGCTGCTTTGTTTTGTCCCGCCTAATCCTTTCGAACTCATACAGGCCAAGCAAGACATCCTTCGATGTCGTCTCGCCCCGGTTCGGCACAGTAAGAGCTGATCTCTCTATCAAAACTCTTTTCAGCAACTCAAATGCTGTCTGCTGCTTATCGCCCCATTTCCATCCGCGGTCCTTCTTCAACAGATCCGTCAAGGGGCTCGCAATCCGGGAATAGCCTGCTACAAACTTGCGATAGTAGTTAGCTAAACCAAGGAACTGTCTCACCTCATGCACATTGCGAAGCGGCTCCCAGTCTCGGATTGCCTGAAGCTTCTCCGGGTCTGGTCGGATCTGGCCATGACCAAGAATATGGCCCAGAAACGGCACTTCCTCCTGCGCAAAAGCACACTTTTCCTTCTTTGCGAACAGCTGATGTTCTCTCAACAAAGCAAACACCTCCTGAAGGTGCCGCTTGTGTTCCTCCATGTCTCGACTGTATACCAAAATGTCATCCAGATACACAACAACGCACTTGTCCAATAATGAGCGAAACACATCGTTCATCAAGGTGCTGAAGGTTGCAGGAGCGTTAGTGAGACCAAAAGGCATAACCAAGAATTCATAGCTACCATACCTCGTCGTGATCGCGGTCTTCTCCTCATCACCTGGCGCGATCCTGATCTGATAGTAACCCTGCCTCAGGTCCAACTTGGTGAACACTCTTGCATCGACCAGTCGATCAAAGCTATCCGCTATGAGAGGTAACGGATACTTGTTCTTGATGGTGAGCTTGTTCAAAGCTCGATAGTCCACACACATCCGAAGGCTTCCATCCTTCTTGCGCTGGAACAATACTGGAGCAGCATAAGGTGATCTGGAGGGACGCAAGTATCCTGCCTCAGCGAGCTCTGCCAACTGCTTCCTCAACTCTTCCATCTCTGGTGCGGAGAGTCGATAAGGAGCCTTCGCTGGTGGTCTTGCCCCTGACTCCAGTTCGATCCTGTGATCAACGTGCCTCCTCGGTGGTAACACAGCTGGGAGCTGGTCTGGCATAACATCCGCAAACTCGGACAACACATCCTGGATCGCCGAGGTGTTAGAGGGTCCTGACGACTCTCCTTCATCCCAATTTCCAATCAGTGCGGCCAAAAACAACTCCTCTCGCCTTCCCTTGCCAACCTGCTTAGCACTGAGCGCATTCAACAGGAGATCCTGTTCCACGCTCTTCATCATCGGAACCATACTTGGTCTGCTCGGATCCAATATCAGCAAACAGCTCAAGTGTGGCACCACAGCTGCTGATGCCGACCTCAAGAACTCCTGCCCGAGTATGAGATCGAACTCATTCATTCCAATGGCGATCAAATCAAGCACACCCTGCCACGACCCAACTCGGATGACTTCCTTATGGATCTCACCGCTCACCTGCTGTGCGGGTGCGGTCACCGCCTTGAACTGATTTGTAGTGGGCTCGATCTTGAGTCCAAGCTTCTTCGCTCGGCATGCGGAGATGTAGTTGTGGGTGGCACCTGAATCCACCATAGCTAGCACCTTCTTGTTGCCAAAGAAAGTCTCCACAAAACACAACTCGTGCTTATCGGCCACTTCGGTAGAATGTTGCACTGCATTCAGGAGTTGCAAGGTGCTCATTGCGGGCAACTTCTTCTCCTCGAACAACAGCGCGTTGATCCTACTCCGATCTGGACAGCTCCGTGCCCAGTGATCATCTTTGCCACAGATGAAACACCCTGGATCACGATCCTTCTTCTTCTCAGTCTGTGTGTGATCTTTCTTCTTCGGGTTACCTTCTCCATTCGACTTCTTCGGTTTCTTCTTCCTGGGCTCGCCGTTAGGATCAGAAGGAGGTCCGCCTCCCTTCTTCTCTTTCCGGCGGAAGTTCTTCTTGTAGTCTGTTCGAGCTCCACCAAAGCCCCTAGCTGCATCGCCCTTATAATCGAGCAGCCCATCCGCAACTGTGATCGCCTCGGCCAAAGTCTGAACTTTCTGTCTCCTCAGCTCATCCTTCGCCCAGGGTTGCAGACCCTTAGTGAAGAGGAATAACTTCTCGAAGTCGCTCAACTTGGTGCATTCCAAATCCAACACCTGAAATGCCTTGACATACTCTCGAATAGTGCCAGTATGCTTGAGTTCATCGAACCTGGATCGGATGATCCAATCCGAATTCCCAGGTCGGAATTGATCATGAAGCGCTGCCTTCAAGTCAGCCCAGGACTTGATCGGTTTCACCGTCTTCCCAGCGCGTTCATCTGCCTGATGCGTTCGCCACCACAGCTTCGCACTGCCGGTAAGGTATGTTGCAATATCCTTGACCTGTGCCTCATCAGACGTCTTCGGTGCACACGACAGGTACTCCTCAACATCCCAGAAGAAATTATCAAGTGCCTTGTCATCGCGCTCACCGTCATAAGTTCCAACTCGAGTTGCCTTAGAACCATGCGTTCCTCCCTGCAACAACGAATGGAAGATCTGTTGCCCCTCTTTGAGGAAGCGGATCTCTTCCCTCAAAGACTCTATCTGTTCCGCCAGCTTCGACCACTCTGCCGTCATGCGCTCCTCGAGGTCGGACTGTTCCAAGTCCTCGAGTCGATTTTCATGGTCTTGGAGCCAATCGCGGTGCTTCGGATCTTTCCCCTTCGAAGACACCTTCGCAGCCTTACTCTCAGGTTGCACGACCTCCACTTCATGCTGACTATCTGTATCTGCCATCTTTCGATCTGCACAGCCCCGGATCTGATCCGAAGCTCTGATACCAACTGTCACGGGCTTTGGGAGTTAAGCCTGTGCGGCACCGACAAGTCCCGACCCGACTCGGATCCGTTCAAGGTCAGAGACCTTCGGCCTACGCCTCGTCCCTTCCAATATTGCGCTAAAGCGGAATGCACAATGAAAATGCAGATCGACTTGCTCCCAGAATGCATAAAAGGATACGATGCAATGCGGAATAAAATAGACAACACAACATTCAAAGGTGGGGCGAGGTGCCCATATCCTTTATTATTATCCTCAAAGATTACAATGCTGGATAGAACTCGGTATTGAGAAATACCGGTCGCCCCCAAATGGATTGCCCAGCCAGCCAATCTGACTCGGACAAGTTACAAAGAGTCCCTTCGACTCAGACTGGGATCGGCTCGCTCGAGAGGAGAACCAGTTAGCTCCTCGAGGTGCCAGATCGCCAAGTCACAAGACCCCAATGCTCGCCTGAGCAATAAAGTCCCTCGCTGCAATACTCGCACTCAGACTTGCGACGCCGAAGACTCGCATCTGTCTGCTCGTCTGCTCGCTGCCGAATGCTTGATCGCTGATGATCCTGATTCTGAATCTGCTTCTGCTTTTCTTCCCTTGCCAAGAATGAGCATCCCGCTCATCTTATATACTGGAGGGTCGGACCCAAATAAAAGAGCCGTTGGGCGGATAGGGCCGGCCCAAAAGGAATCCCGCCAATGGAAAATTAGCGCCCATATAGGTCCGGACTCATATGAGTTAAGTCCGCGCTAAGAAGAACATCGGCCAAGTCCCATGTCGGCCCCCGCCAAAGAAATAAAACATATCGGCCCCGCCGATGAAATGAATTAAGTCGGCTGTGTGAAACACCAATTCCATGTCGGCTATGCAAAAGAAAGAGTTCCGATGCAAAATGGAACCCCACTAAGGCTGGACCCGATCCAAAAACTGTGCAAGTATTCTGCCCAATGCAGACCCGTTACAGGGGAGGTAGTGTTCTCGAGCATCCTCCCCCCGTGCCCGTTTATGTCGATTGATGCTGGTGCTCGACTGGTTGGAGCGCTCGGATGCAAAAATCTTGCACCAGGATTTATCGATTGTGATGGACACGGCAAGTCTCCTGATTGCTATGCAGGAGCTCATCGTGAATCTCTATGCGGCCTTGGTATGGACTCGACCTGCGGAATGGTTCGGCAATGGTAGTCGCTCCAACACGTCCTTGCAATGGCCACAGAGGTGATTCGACTAGAGCTCCAGTCTAGCTTTTGGGTTGCTTGGCGGACTGGTATAGCCGCGATCGAGTTCCGGCCATGAACGTTTTAGATAGCTCTTGGGCTTTCTGGGACCGAAGTCGGAAGTTTGGGCTGTTGTCCGATTTGATGACCATTCTTCGGATGTGTGAGAATCGGACAAATAACTTATATAGGGGACTGTGTTGTCTCACGCAGCCCCCTCCGTGCCCCTCTATCTCGACCGATGTTGGTGCTTGAAAGGGTTGGGATCGCTCGGATTTATAAACGTGCACCACCATTTGTCGAGTGTGAGGGACGCGGCAGGTCTCCTAAATGCTATGCGGGCGCTCTCTGAGAATCTCTATCCGGCCTCGACACAGACTAGTCTTGCTGAATGGTTTGGCACTGGTAGTCGATCCAACACGTCGTTGTTGTGGCCGCCTAGGCGATTCGATTCGAGCCCCCGTCTAGCTTTTGGGTTGCTTGGCGGATTTTGCCCTATCCGCAAGTGAGCTCGGTCCCTAAACGTTCGAGAAACCCGATTGCTATGCGCCGACTCTCTTTCTTGCGAGCCTCCATCTAGCTTTTGGGTCTCTACGGAACGGAAGTCGGAATCTGGGACCGTTGTTTGATTCGACGAGGCAGACTACGGTTGTGCGAGAATCGGACAAATAACTTATATAGGGGAGGTGTTGACTGGAGCATTCTCCCCCGTGCCCCTCTAACTCGACCAATGCTGGCGCTCGAACGGTGGTAGCGCTCGGAT
The DNA here is from genome assembly GCF_030272615.1 of Cryptomeria japonica. Lineage (NCBI taxonomy): Eukaryota > Viridiplantae > Streptophyta > Pinopsida > Cupressales > Cupressaceae > Cryptomeria > Cryptomeria japonica. Next base: position 319,880 of record NW_026728848.1, on the reverse strand, counting down.
TTTCATTGAGCGCCAGCATTGGTCGATTTAGAGGGGCATGCGAGATTCCCGAATGCTATGCGAGGGCTCTAACGGAAATGTCTATTGGTTTCGGTATGGATGCAATTGCGAGTGGTTCGGCAAAGGTAGTCGTTCCGATGCGTCCATGTCGTGGCCAAATCGATAATTCGATTTGAGCCCTCGTATAGCATTTGGGTCTCTCGATGTGATTCCGCATTCCAGTCCCTTTGGGCACTGCTTGAGCCGCATCCCAGGGGGTTCCCTTCCCAATAATCTGCCTCGCAACCCGATTGCTATGCGGTGAGGCTCCTCGGCCGCCTCGGAACTATCTGTGTATCAGACGCATCGCGGGATAAGGGGTTGGCAACGGTAGTCGCCCCAAGCGCGTCCGATGCTTGGACCATTCCGAGGCGGCCCTGAAGCCTCTTCCGTCTAGCCGTTGGGTCCTTCTCGCCGCATCCCTCGCCTCGCACCCCGATTGCTATGCGGTGAGGCTCCTCGGCCGCCTCGGAACTATCTGTGTATCGGACGCGTCGCGGGATAAGGGGTTGTCACTGGTAGTCGCCCCAAGCGCGTCCGATGCTTGGACCATTCCGAGGCGGCCCTGAAGCCTCTTTCGTCTAGCCGTTGGGTCCTTCTCGCCGCATCCCTCGCCTCGCACCCCGATTGCTATGCGGTGAGGCTCCTCGGCCGCCTCGGAACTATCTGTGTATCGGACGCGTCGCGGGATAAGGGGTTGTCATTGGTAGTCGCCCCAAGCGCGTCCGATGCTTGGACCATTCCGAGGCGGCCCTGAAGCCTCTTCCGTCTAGCCGTTGGGTCCTTCTCGCCGCATCCCTCGCCTCGCACCCCGATTGCTATGCGGTGAGGCTCCTCGGCCGCCTCGGAACTATCTGTGTATCGGACGCGTCGCGGGATAAGGGGTTGTCACTGGTAGTCGCCCCAAGCGCGTCCGATGCTTGGACCATTCCGAGGCGGCCCTGAAGCCTCTTCCGTCTAGCCGTTGGGTCCTTCTCGCCGCATCCCTCGCCTCGCACCCCGATTGCTATGCGGTGAGGCTCCTCGGCCGCCTCGGAACTATCTGTGTATCGGACGCGTCGCGGGATAAGGGGTTGTCACTGGTAGTCGCCCCAAGCGCGTTCGATGCTTGGACCATTCCGAGGCGGCCCTGAAGCCTCTTCCGTCTAGCCGTTGGGTCCTTCTCGCCGCATCCCTCGCCTCGCACCCCGATTGCTATGCGGTGAGGCTCCTCGGCCGCCTTGGAACTATCTGTGTATCGGACGCGTCGCGGGATAAGGGGTTGTCACTGGTAGTCGCCCCAAGCGCGTCCGATGCTTGGACCATTCTGAGGCGGACCCGAAGCCTCTTCCGTCTAGCCGTTGGGTCCTTCTCGCCGCATCCTTCGCCTCGCACCCCGATTGCTATGCGGTGAGGCTCCTCGGCCGCCTCGGAACTATCTGTGTATCGGACGCGTCGCGGGATAAGGGGTTGTCACTGGTAGTCGCCCCAAGCGCGTCCGATGCTTGGACCATTCCGAGGTGGCCCCGAAGCCTCTTCCGTCTAGCCGTTGGGTCCTTCTCGCCGCATCCCTCGCCTCGCACCCCGATTGCTATGCGGTGAGGCTCCTCGGCCGCCTTGGAACTATCTGTGTATCGGACGCGTCGCGGGATAAGGGGTTGTCACTGGTAGTCGCCCCAAGCGCGTCCGATGCTTGGACCATTCCGAGGCGGACCCGAAGCCTCTTCCGTCTAGTCGTTGGGTCCTTCTCGCCGCATCCCTCGCCTCGCACCCCGATTGCTATGCGGTGAGGCTCCTCAGCCGCCTTGGAACTATCTGTGTATCGGACGCGTCGCGGGATAAGGGGTTGTCACTGGTAGTCGCCCCAAGCGCGTCCGATGCTTGGACCATTCCGAGGCGGACCCGAAGCCTCTTCCGTCTAGCCGTTGGGTCCTTCTCGCCGCATCCCTCGCCTCGCACCCCGATTGCTATGCGGTGAGGCTCCTCGGCCGCCTTGGAACTATCTGTGTATCGGACGCGTCGCGGGATAAGGGGTTGTCACTGGTAGTCGCCCCAAGCGCGTCCGATGCTTGGACCATTCCGAGGCGGACCCGAAGCCTCTTCCGTCTAGCCGTTGGGTCCTTCTCGCCGCATCCCTCGCCTCGCACCCCGATTGCTATGCGGTGAGGCTCCTCGGCCGCCTTGGAACTATCTGTGTATCGGACGCGTCGCGGGATAAGGGGTTGTCACTGGTAGTCGCCCCAAGCGCGTCCGATGCTTGGACCATTCCGAGGCGGCCCCGAAGCCTCTTCCGTCTAGCCGTTGGGTCCTTCTCGCCGCATCCTTCGCCTCGCACCCCGATTGCTATGCGGTGAGGCTCCTCGGCCGCCTTGGAACTATCTGTGTATCGGACGCGTCGCGGGATAAGGGGTTGTCACTGGTAGTCGCCCCAAGCGCGTCCGATGCTTGGACCATTCCGAGGCGGCCCCGAAGCCTCTTCCGTGTAGCCGTTGGGTCCTTCTCGCCGCATCCCTCGCCTCGCACCCCGATTGCTATGCGGTGAGGCTCCTCGGCCGCCTTGGAACTATCTGTGTATCGGACGCGTCGCGGGATAAGGGGTTGTCACTGGTAGTCGCCCCAAGCGCGTCCGATGCTTGGACCATTCCGAGGTGGACCTGAAGCCTCTTCCCTCTAGCCGTTGGGGCTTTCTCGCCGCATCCCTCGCCTTGCACCCTGATTGCTATGCTGTGAGGCTCCTCGGCCGCCTTGGAACTATCTGTGTATCGGACGCATCGCGGGATAAGGGGTTGGCAGTGGTAGTCGCCCCAAGCGCATCCGATGCTTGGACCATTCCGAGGCGGCCCTGCAGCCTCTTCCGTCTAGCCGTTGGGGCCATCTCGCCGCATCCCCCACCTCGCACCACGATTGCTATGCGGTGAGGCTCCTTGGCCGCCTCGGAACTATCTGTGTATCGGACGCATCGCGGGATAAGGGGTTGTCACTGGTAGTCGCCCCAAGCGCGTCCGATGCTTGGACTATTCCGAGGCGGCCCTGCAGCCTCTTCCGTCTAGCCGTTGGGGCCATCTCGCCGCATCCCCCACCTCCTCGGCCGCCTCGGAACTATCTGTGTATCGGACGCATCGCGGGATAAGGGGTTGGCAGTGGTAGTCGCCCCAAGCGCGTCCGATGCTTGGACTATTCCGAGGCAGCCCTGCAGCCTCTTCCGTCTAGCCTTTGGGGCCATCTCGCCGCATCCCTCGCCTCGCACCCCGATTGCTATGCGGTGAGGCTCCTCGGCCGCCTGGGAACTATCTTCGTATCGGACGCATCGCGGGATAAGGGGTTGTCACTGGTAGTCGCCCCAAGCGCGTCCGATGCTTGGACTATTCCGAGGCGGCCCTGTGGCCTCTTCCGTCTAGCCGTTGGGGCCATCTCGCCGCATCCCCCACCTCGCACCCCGATTGCTATGCGGTGAGGCTCTTCGGCCGCCTTGGAACTATCTTCGTATCGGACGCATCGCGGGATAAGGGGTTGTCACTGGTAGTCGCCCCAAGCGCGTCCGATGCTTGGACTATTCCGAGGCGGCCCTGCAGCCTCTTCCGTCTAGCCGTTGGGGCCATCTCGCCGCATCCCCCACCTCGCACCCCGATTGCTATGCGGTGAGGCTCCTCGGCCGCCTTGGAACTATCTTCGTATCGGACGCATCGCGGGATAAGGGGTTGTCACTGGTAGTCGCCCCAAGCGCGTCCGATGCTTGGACTATTCCGACGCGGCCCTGTGGCCTCTTCCGTCTAGCCGTTGGGGCCATCTCGCCGCATCCCCCACCTCGCACCCCGATTGCTATGCGGTGAGGCTCCTCGGCCGCCTTGGAACCATCTTCGTATCGGACGCATCGCGGGATAGGGGGCTGTCACTGGTAGTCGCCCCAAGCGTGTCCGATGCTTGGACCATTCCTAGGCGGCCCTGAAGCCTCTTCCGTCTAGCCGTTGGGGCCTTCCCGCCCCATCCCTCGCCTCGCACCCCCGATTGCTATGCGGTGAGGCTCCTCGGCCGCCTTGGAACCATCTGTGTATCGGACGCATCGCGGGATAAGGGGTTGGCACTGGCAGTCGCCCCAAGCGCGTCCGATGCTTGGACCATTCCGAGGTGGCCCTGAAGCCTCTTCCGTCTAGCCGTTGGGGCCTTCCCGCCCCATCCCTCGCCTCGCACCCCGATTGATATGCGGTGAGGCTCCTCGGCCGCCTTGGAACTATCTGTGTATCGGACGCATCGCGGGATAAGGGGTTGGCACTGGTAGTCGTCCCAATCGCATCCGATGCTTGGACCATTCCGAGGCGGCCCTGCAGCCTCTTCCGTTTAGCCGTCGGGGCCTTCCCGCCGCATCCCTCGCCTCGCATCCCGATTCCTATGCGGTGAGTCTTCTCGGCCGCCGCGGAACTATACCTGTTATTGCTACTGCATCCTTCGGCTGGTAACCTCCTCTGCCGCCTTGGAACGTTCTCTTTGTCGGACGCGTCGCGGGATAAGGGGTTGGCACTGGTAGTCGCCCCAAGCGCGCCCGATGCATAGACCGCTCCGAGTCGACCTTGCTTTCAGCCTCTCACATGCATAGACCTCTCTGAGTCGACCCTGCAGCCTCTCACGTTTAGCCTTTGGAATCTCGCCTCACAACATGATTGCTATCCTTGATGCATCCCATGCCTCGAGCCCTGATTGCTTTCTTGGCTGCATCCCTCCTCTCCTCACAGCCCGGTTGTCATCACTGCTTCATCCGTCGCTTCATGCATTCTGGCTGCTGGGCCCTTCCCACCGCACACCTCGATTGCTATCTCTTCTGCATCACACACCCCGATTGCTATCTCTGCTACATCCCTCGGCTCTCA